>NC_064642.1:194677579-194977579 GCF_023864345.2 Schistocerca serialis cubense | reverse complement strand
GTCTCGTTTTACTGCATCTAGTAAGTGGTAAATAGGTGTAATCCATGGTAGTCTGGTGGGATGTTGGGCTCGCAAGTGAGTAAGTGTGGAAAATAAAGAAACATCTGGGGCTCAATTCTATTGCTGTATTTCGTTTTTGATTCTACAATCCTGTCAACCCGCTGCTTGAGACATGTTTACTTGATAACATACGAAGGATGCGTAGTGGGTATCCGAAACCCTCATGATCAAAAGTGTCAGGACACCGCTGTGTAATGCGCAACTGACCACAGGGTGTCACGAGAGGCGGGGAGTGTTGCGTCGTCAGTAGAGAAGCGGGAACAGAAGAATAGGCTGGTCACGAGAACTCAGTGACTTCGAACATGGACTGGTCGTTCAATGTCACGTGAGTAAACAATCTAAGACGGTCATCACAATCTTCTGAAGCTGCCCAAGTCGACTGCCGATAATGTGACTGTGAAGTGGAAAAGCGAAGGAACAACCAGAGCTGAACCGAGACAGGCAGATCTCATGTACAGATTGACAGTTACCGTCAAGCATCTCGGAAAATGGTTTTAAAAATTCGCTTGAAATCAGCGAGAGGAATTATTCGTGAGTTCCAAGAGCTAGTAGAAATCCAGCTAGCACAATGATTGTGCTCAGGCAGTTAAAAAGAATTGGGAGTAGGGTACAGTGATCGAGTAGCTCCTCAAAAGCCACACATTATTAAAAAATCGTAGAGGGAGACAAAGATACGAATTAAGTAAGCAGGTTCTGAAGGACTTAAGTTGCAGTAGTTATTTGGAAGTGAAGAGGCTTGCACAGGACAGAGTAGCATGGAGACCTGAATCAGTCCAGTCCTCGGACTGAAGACGACGACAGCATACCACTCTCGTACAATTACAGTAGCGTCAGTGAGGCATCATCGCGTTAGTACATGGCTCGTTCACAGTATTGGTTGAAAGTGGTCGACGAGACTACAGGAGTAACGAGGTCCTGCAACCGGTCCATGCAGGATAAGAAGTGGACCGAGGCAGGAACCAGGATGCAAATCGGGCCCTGTGGCGTCGCTGAAAACGCCCCCCCCCCCCTCCCCCCCGCCCTCCGACTAACGTCTCAGTACACCGGCGACAGCCAAAATGAGACGCTTCTGCGGGTGTTCTCCAAATGTAAACACTTACTTTGGTCGGGAATAATAACAAGATTACATCTGCTCATTGCTATTACATTGCATTTGTATGTTCTCCACTTCAATTACGTCGTTTTAAGACATTAAACGATGTAATCAATTGTACTGAATAGCTTTTCTGCTACGGTTCGCCCTGTGCTATTCACCACGGATCATTTTTGATAGTGCGGCTTCTAGTAGATGTGTGTCCATTTCAGCTGTTATATGGGATGCTGTTGTCTTCTGCTCTCTGCTCACAATACGCTTCCAGTCCCTTCTACTCCGTCAGTCAGCGTCGACTTTCGGCCACTGTTGTGCTTGGTAGATGTTTTCACCTTTCTTACGTAGATTGCCACCGTTGTGTTAGCTGAAGAGCCAACACTGTGTTACGAAGGGAGGCCGAAATGCACGCGTTTTAGCTCACGCAGGCTGGTGTGTGGACGGAAGAACTATACTGACGTGAGGTCTGGAACATGACAAGGAATGAGAATTCAGAAAGCGGACGTAATTAGTTTGATACTTAACTTTAATCCATTAATGATGAACGTCGCTCTTGACGGTACATGATTCACAATATTATCTGTTCAGCAGACATTCTTGAAGTAATTATAATAACTGAATATGGTGCCTTGCTAGGTCGTAGCAAATGACGTAGCTGAAGGTTATGCTAAACTGTCGTCTCTTCAAATTAGAGCGTATGTAGACAGTGAACCATCGCTAGCAAAGTCGGCTGTACAACTGGGGCGAGTGGTAGGTAGTCTCTCTAGACTAGACCTGCCGTGTGGCGGCGCTCGGTCTGCAATCACTGATAGTGGCGACACGCGGACCCGACGTATACTAACGGACCGCGGCCGATTTAAAGGCTACCACGTAGCAAGCGTGGTGTCTGGCGGTGACACCACAGCCACTACAATCGACACGGTATTCTTACGACATCAATAAAGCTGGCAATTTTCAGTACTGAACCTAAGACAAGAATGAATCTGACAATCATGTCTGGTTTTTACTTTTAAATATCAGAGATCAGCCATAAAGGTTGAAAAGACAATAATATTTTAGGTTAAGCCGACCGGTATCAATGCTAGTAATAGACTGATGTAAGCACATTCTTTGTGTCGCACTGCAACACAATGAGCCGCTGTGCAGAAGAATTTCCCTGTGAGGTCTATTTTTATAGAAAATTCGATATTTTTTTCTCTGCCTCACGTCGGCACGACGACCGCTGTGGTATCCATAAGCAATATAATGTTTCCTTTGAAAACCTTTGCAAAACTTTGGAACTATGCTACGGTAAAATCTGATTAAGTAGTCCAGTTTTCTTCTCAGCTAGAAGCTGGTCACTGTTGGAGACAATTAGTTTTGATTTTAGTATTTTATTCCTCTTTACCAACTGTAGGTGTATATATCGAAATAATCAGCAGGTAGTTGTATAAAAGGAATTTAATTTCTTAACTGGTTTCAGGCAGTTAGTGCCGTTCTTCAGAAGGCAGTACAGGAGAATATACCACAAATAAGTAGAAATCACATAAGAAAATTAAAATGAAGAACGAAAAATTTAAAAAAATTTGAAGAAAAAATAGTACATACTTATAACTAACGCATTGTTTGGGAGTGTCAATAATAAGATGCTTGCAGCATACTGCTGTGGTCTTCAAAAAGTACAATAATAAAAAATAGAATAATGAATCCATTAATATAATAACATTTCGTAATTGTTTGCATGTGGTTCATAGAGCTTGCACAAAAATGATAAAAAGACGCCAAACAAGAAGCGCAGACATCATGCTAGAACTGGAGCTGATAAGCTAATGACATGCATATCTCGAATTTCATCTCATGGCGGGATGAAGGTACGATAAAATAATAAATCAAAATCGTAAATAACTATAATTGTCACAACGCATAAACAAAAATGTAAGTGCACTTTATCAGCGTAATAAGTAAAATAAAAACCTAATTATAAATAAAATAAGTTAATATTAACGACAAGTGGCGCAATAGATGAAAAATTAGAAGTTAGGTATATGGACCTTTAGAATGGCTACCTTAATAATGAAAAAGGAGAAGGTGAAGAAAAGAAGAAGACGTCAGATTAGCTGCAATCAGATGGAGGACTCTCATAATCAACAATGAGCTGGAGAATTGTCACGGTCAATGATAAAGCGAGATAGGGGAAGAACTTGGAAGTGGTATCGAGCATCGCTGTCCGACAAGTATATCTGGCAAAAATGACGGAACTTGATGGCATTACAGCCTTGTTTCTTTATTTTCAACTCAGAAGTGGTAAAAATAAGACATGCCAAAAAGTATCCACATTCCTAGAAACTGCTGCCTCTAATTTCCTGCAACTTGGCGTTTTTACTCTGTATTCCTATCGTCATGGATTTAATATTTGTTTTAATTTAGTATGTGAAAATAGGACTATTCAACGGACATCCAGCTACATAAATGTTGCCGGCCGCAGTGGTCTAGCGGTTCTAGGCGCTCAGTCCGGAACCGCGCGACTGCTACGGTCGCAAGTTCGAATCCTGCCTCTGGCATGGATGTGTGTGATGTCCTTAGGTTAGTTAGGTTTAAGTAGTTCTAAGTTCTAGGGGACTGATGACTACAGATGTTAAGTCCCATAGTGCTCAGAGCCATTTGAACCATTTTTTTAACATAAATATTTACGGATGCCAAACAATGTGAGGCTATAAAATGTTAGTCTTCCTCACGAATCTTGATGGTCTTGAGTGAAATCTATGTGGACCGTAGCAAGATAAATTAGTCTTTTTTTCCACTATGGCATAGATTCCCTGGCTCTGTCGACCAGAACTCGATCGAAAAAATCTCTCAGTATTCTCACGGTTATCTTCTGAGTATTTTAGCATAAGGAACCTATGGTGTCTAGAGGCCTGTTCCAAAGTAATTACATTTCATTTGATTAGTTACCGCGATTTATCTTTGTATTTGTATTGCACAGGGAATACCCCGTGCACAGGAATACAAGTGTCGACAGTATTGTGTCTTGGTTGTTCCATTCACTCACTGCACTTGCCGTTGACATCAGTAAAATGCCCACTTTACTCTTCACCCTCGACCATTGTACTGCTCGGCTCTGTTTTGAATTACAGACAATGGGCCCCTTACATAAAAGTATCAGAAAATATACCTAAACAACCTCCGAAATTTTGCCGGTGTAATTCTGGTTCACTCGGTAAGTCTACAGTTCCCAGAACTTCCATTTAAATATTCTGAATACTTATTGATGCTATTTCCTCTGCCGTTGCCGCATACGTGCCTTCAAATGGAACGTACAAGATTTTCATGATCTCTCGCTCGCTACGCTCTAACAATTAATCCTACATGAAAATAAATAAGACCTTTTCGTAGGAAATATAGTGTAGTTAAATTTTGTACTGGGATACATTTTTCCTATGTGTCGTAGTTTTTGAATTATTCAAATGTTCAAACGTGTGTGAAATCTTATGGGACTTAACTGCTAAGGTCATCAGTCCCTGAGCTTACACACTACTTAACCTAAATTATTCTAAGGACAAACACACACACCCATGCCCGAGGGAGGACTCGAACCTCCGCCGGGATTAGCCGCACAGTCCATGACTGCAGCGCCTTAGATTTCGAATTATTCAAGAAAAACGCAAAGAAGTGAACTTCAAACGTGTTCGTCTTGAATAACTGCAAAACTATTGCCTTCAGCGAAAATGTATCTCTGTACAAAATTTACCTTCATTAAATTTCCCACGAAAAGGTCCACTTTTTCTATAGGACTAACAGTTTGCGAGTAGCAAGCGGTAGAATATGCAAATCCCACAACTCGTTTTTTAATTCGTTGTTTCTTGCAGAAACCTCATTGCTAGGGGCCGCTGAACCTACTTTAGTACATTAGGTACTACTAGCTGATGTTCGTCTGGAGACTGTTTTAGGGGCTGATTTTTTTGTCCTTTTCATGCGTGCGGCATTTGCCTCAACTTTGTCTAATGATTTGAAGCTTTTCCTACGAACGTGCTTACCAGCAGACTGGCAGACTATGCAGATGAGCGAGCGCCGGCTGCAGCTGCGCTGTTACTTGCTGTGCTGCCGCCCGCAGGTGGCCGGACAGCGCCAGCGGCTTGTCGCCGTAATTAGTTCCCGGAGCTGCCGCCGGAGGCGCGCGCGCCGCACAGTGCCGCGATTGTGCCCGCCTGCTTGCCTTTAATTATAACGGCTCGCTAGCTAAACGTGAACAGCCGCTAACCAAAGGATGGCCATCCAGATAATTGCAATGTGTAAGACAAACAGAAACGTCGCCATACATCACTGACATCCGTGCTGAAGAAACTCAGAAAGTCAACTTTTAAGGTACCAGTTTGGTGCCGGAAACTTCGACTACTAGAAACTCATTTCGTGCACATCACATAAAACTACCATGGAACGCACATTTCCTCACCAACCAACAAAAATTCCGAAATCGACTAAAACTACAAGAGGCCGCACCTGGAGTCTACATCTTTCTGCCATTAACCTCACCTAGAAATCCAAAAAGATTCAAATGTGTGTGAAATCTTATGGGACTTAACTGCTAAGGTCATCAGTCCCTAAGCTTACACACTATTTAACCTAAATTGTCGTAAGGACAAACACACACACCCATGCCCGATGGAGGACTCGAACCTCCGCTGGCACCAGCCGCACAGTCTATGATAATAGCGCCTTAGTCCGCTCGGCTGGTAATCCAACATCCGCCCCAACCTAACCTTCGTTTAAGCTGCCTGGATCTCTGCCTCGCCTAAACTCTGTAAATTCCTTGAAAGCCTGGAAGGACGTGCACTACGCCTCGACTTTCTCATCCGCCTGCCTTCCCCAACTCTTATTTTGTACCAACTCATCCACTTCTCACATCTTCTTATGTTTATAGAGGACCTTGAGATCCGATACATTAACGGCAAAACCCAGCCCCAGCACACAATTTCCCACCCACTTATAACCAATCCGAATACACTGCTGCCCCACTAGATCCATATTCTACCCTCCATGCACCTTCATGCCTTATCCATCCCACTCCCGCTCTCACTCCCCAACAATGAAATCCGTCCCGAGAAACACCCCTCTTTCCAACCTGAATCACGTCGCTGCACCTCACACCAATTTTCTCCTTTCACTTCATCCACCTTGCTGACTTGTACTCGCTAGCTGTGGTTTTACAGGGCCCCAAAATCATAACCATCGGATTTTCGTGTATCCTATTAAAAGCACTCAGTCTTCAGGCCACGAGTGGCCTACCGGGACCATCCGACCGCCGTGTCATCCTCAGAGGAGGATGCGGAAAGGAGGGGCGTGGGGTCAGCACACCGCTCTCCCGGTCGTTATGATGGTATTCGAGACCAAAGCCACTACTATTCGGTCGAGTAGCTCCTCAACTGGCATCACGAAGCTGAGTGCACACCGAAAAATGGCAACAGCACATGGCGGCCTGGAAGGTCACCCATCTAAGTGCCAACCACGCCGGACAGCGCTTAACTTCGGTGATCCCACGGGAACCGGTGTATCCACTGCGGCAAGGCCGTCGTGTATCATACAACATCATATAATCGCTAGCTGTGGTTTTACAGGGCCCCATAGTCATAACCATCGGATTTGTATATATCATATAGGATCACCACTGCACCATGGCACCATTCACATTCATATTTTAAATGTAATATAAAATCGTCAAACGATTTTTAAAAACCATGAGTATTTTTCATCTATGTACATTTTACAAAAACCTCCTTTATTTGCCATTTGTTTTTATGTAAAAACTGTAAATATCTTCCACTTATGCATTTTTACAATATTATCTGTTATTGTCATCTTTTTGTATATTGTAACCACCTTATAAATACAGGTTGCAATGACTTTGCCGTAGTGGTAACACCCGTTCCCGTCAGATCACCGAAGTTAAGCACTGTGAGGCAAACTGAGCAGCTACTTGATTAAGGAGTAGCGACTCCGGTTTCTTAAACTGACATACGGCCGGGAGAGCGGTGTGCTGAGCACATGCCCCTCCATATCCGCATCCAGTGACGCCTGTGGGCTGAGGATTATACGGCACCCGTTCGGTACCGTTGGGCCTTCATGGCCTGTTCGGGTGGAATTACTTATAAATACAGTTTACGTAAAATTTGGTTGAAGAGAGGTTTTCATCTGCTGCCAACCAGCTTCGTTGAAATAACAATAAAGAAAAAAAAACTCTTCATACACTGAGAAGGAACTGTTCTACACCTACATTCCTTAAGTCATTGCGGTCTCTAGAGAAGCGATATGTAGAGGTTGACGTATAGTTCATGATACCTCATTTAACACTTGCAAGGCAGCCTTTTTGTCGAGAGCATCTTTCGTACATCGCACACCCACGCTCCTCGCGTAACACACTTCTCGACTTAGATGGTCAGTCATCAGCCATCCCTATCAACAGTATCGGTATAACTGTGCAAAAAAATATGTTGTGGAGACACCATAGCTTTGATCCGAAAGACTAATTGAGTTCTGCAATGACTTTCAGACGGTAACAGCGTATACTCTGTTCAAGAATCACAAGACAAGTTGGTATTCTTGCAAAAGACCAGGAGATACAGGAAAATTTCAGTCAGATTACATCATGATCAGGCGGAGATTCCGAAATTAGAAATTGTATTGTAAGGTATACACAGGGGCATATATAGACTCAGTTCACAATTTAGTAAGCATGAAGAGTCCGCTGAAGTTTAAGTGACTAGACAGGAAGAATCAATGCGCAAAGAAGTGAGATACGTAAGTAGTAAGGAATGAAGAGATTCGCTTGAAATTCTCTGAGGCTACATATTCTACGACAATGAGTAACTCAGCAGGAAGTTCACTTGACGAGGATTCAGTTGACGAGGAACTGACATCTCTGAAAAGGGCAATCACAGAAGTTGGTTGGTTGTTTTCGGGAAGGAGACCAGACAGCGAGGTCATCGGTCTCATCGGATTAGGGAAGGACGGGGAAGGAAGTCGGCCGTGCCCTTTGAAAGGAACCATCCCGGCATTTGCCTGGAGCGATTTAGGGAAATCACGGAAAACCTAAATCAGGATGGCCGGACGCGGGATTGAATCGTCGTGCTCCCGAATGCGAGTCCAGTGTCTAACCACTGCGCCACCTCGCTCGGTAATCACAGAAGTTGGAGAGGAAAACGTAAGTACAAGGAAGGTAACTGCGAAGAAACCATGGGTAACAGAAGATATATGTCAGCAGATCGACGAAAGAATGAATCACAAAAATGTGCAGGAAATATTCAGGAACACAGAAATACAGATCGCTTAGAACGAAATAAATATGAAGTGCAGCGAAACTAAAGCGATATGGCTACATGCAAAATGTGGAGAAATCGAAAAAGAAATGATTGTGTGGAGGCCTCACTCAGAATGTAGAAAAGTCAAAACAACCTTCGTTGAAAATAAAAGCAAAGCGGAAACATGACGAGTGCAATGGTAATTCACCTCTTAAATGCAAAGGACAGGGCAGATAGGTGAACACATAACATAGAAGGACCCTATGAGCGGGAGGACTTGTCCGACAACGTGACAGAAAAAAGAAACGAGAATCTACATGCAAGAGATGTTGGTGCCAGTAATACACTCAGAATTTAAAAGAGTTTTGGAAGTCTTAAAATCAAATAAGGCATTAAGGATAGATAAAATCTCATCATAATTTCTAAAATCATTGGGAGAAGCAGCAACGTTGGTGTGTAGAACGTGTGATAATTTCGGAAAAACATCAAACCCACAATTTCGAAGATAGCAACAGCCGGAAAGAGGGAAAATTACCGCACGTTCAGCTTAACGGATAATGCAGCAAAGTTTCTGAGAAGAATAATATACAGAAGAATGGAAAGGATAGTTGAGGACCTACTCGAAGCGTCAATGGTTACGAAAGCATACTTGACCTCATAGCAACAAATAATCCTCGACAAATGAGGAGTATCATGACGAATACAAGGATTAGCAACCACAAGGCAGATGCTGCTAGGCTGAATATCGTAACACCCACAATCATCAAAAAGAAACGCCAAGTACATCTATTTAAAGAAACTGATAAAAATGCTCGTAACTCGTACAAAAGATGTGGAATGATTTCAAAGAGCCGGCCGAGGTGACCGAGCGGTTGTAGGCGCTACAGTCTGGAACCGCGCTACCGCTACGGTCGCAGATTCGAATCGTGCCTCGGGCATGGATGTGTGTGATGTCCTTAGGTTAGTTAGGTTTAAGTAGTTCTAAGTTCTAGGGGACTGACGACCTCAGGTGTTAAGTCCCATAGTGCTCAGAGCCATTTGAAACATTTTTTTTTTATTTCAAAGAGAAAGTATCAACGGAAATTGAGAGATATACACCATATAAATTAATAAGTGATGGTATTGATCACCCATGGTGCACTAAACGGGTCAGATCGCTGTTGCAGAAGCAACGAATAAAGCATGCCAAATTTAAAAGAATGCAAAATCCCGAAGATTGGCAAAGTTTTTAATAATTTCCAAAGCTAAACTTTGTCTCGGAATCCGCAGAAAACCCAAAGAGATTCTGGTCATATATGTAAAGCACATCAGTGGCAAGGCGCAATCAATACCTTCATCGCGCGATAACAACTCTGAAGTCACTGATGACAGTGCCACCAAAGCAGAGTTACTAAACACGGTTTTTCGAAACTCCTTCACCAAAGAAGACGAAGTAAATATTCCCGAATACCAATTAAGAACAGCTGCGAAGATAAGAAACATAGAAGAACATATCCTTGGTGTCGCAAAGCAGCTTAAATCACTTAATAAAGGCAAGGCTTCCTGTACAGATGGTATAAAATGGTTCAAATGGCTCTGAGCACTATGGGACATAACATCTGAGGTCATCAGTCCCCTAGAACTTAGAACTACTTAAACCTAACTAACCTAAGGACATCACACATGTCCTTGCCCGAGGCAGGATTCGAACCTGCGACCGGAGTAGTCGCGCGGTTCCGGACTGAGCGCCTGAACCCCTAGACCATCGCGGCCGGCACAGATGGTATACCTGTCAGTTTGCTTTCAGAGTATGCAGATGCAATAGCTCCATATTTAGCAATTATATACAACCGCTCGCGGACAGGAAGTTCCGCACCTAAAGACTGGAAAGTTGCTCAAGTCACACCGACACCTAAAACGGGAAATAACAGTAATCTGCTGAATTACATCCCCATATAAGTAACGTCGATTTGCTATAGGGTTTTGGAGCATATACTGTATTCCAACATTATGAAGTACCTCGAAGAATACGATTTACTGACAAATAGCACGGATTCAGAAAATATCGTTCTTGCGGAACACAGCTAGCTCTTTATACTCACGAAGTAATGAGCACTATCGACAAGGGATGTCGAATTGACTCCATATTTTTAGATTTCCGAAGGCTTTCGACACTGTTCCTCACAAGCGCCTTCTAACCAAACTGTGTGCCTATTGAGTATCGACTGGATTCGTGATTTCCTGTCAGAAAGGTCACAGTTCGTAGTAATAGAAGGAAAGTCATAGATTAAAACAGAAGTAATATTCGGCGTTCCCCAAAGAAGAGTTACAGGCCCACTGTTGTTTCTGATGTATATTAACGACATAGGAGACAATATGAGTAGCAGTCTTATACTATTTCCAGACGATGCTGTCATTTATCTTCTTGTTGAGTCATCAGATGACCAAAACGAATTACAAAATGATTTAGATAAGGTATCTGTGTGGTTCGAAAAGTGGCAATTGGCCCTAAATAAAGAAAAATGTGAAGTTATTCACAGGAGTACTAAAAGAAATGAGGTAAATTTCGATTACACTGTAAGTCACACAAATCTGAAGGCTGTATATTCAACTAAACACTTAGGGGTTACAGTTACAAATAACCTAAATTGGAACGACCACATAGTTAATGCTGCGGGAAGAGCAAACGAAAGACTGCGATTCATTGTCAGAACGCTTAGGAGGTGCAACAGATCTACTAAAGAGACTGCTTGCACTACACATGTCCGCCCTATTCTGGAGTACTGTTGTGCCGTGTGGGATCCGTATCAGGTGAGACTGACGGATGATACTGAAAAAGTACAAAGAAGGTCGGCTCGTTTTGTATTATAGAGAAATAGGGGAGATAGTGCCACAGACATGATACGTGAATTGGAGTGGCAATCATTAAAACCAAGGCGTTTTTCGTTGCGACGGGACCTTCTCATGAAATTTCAATAACCAGTTTTCCCCTCAGATTGTGAAAACATTCTGTTGGCACATACCTACATAGAGCGAAATGATCATCACGATAAAATAAGAGAAATTATGGCTCGCACAGAAAAATTTAAGTGCTCGTTTTTCCTGCGCGCCGATCGAGAGTGGAACGGTAGAGAGACAGCTTGAAGGTGGTTCATTGAACCCTCTGCCAGGCACTTGATTGTGAATAGCAGAGTAATCACGTAAATGTAGATGTAGATGTAGATGCAGAGGTAGGTGTAGATGTAGATGTTAGATGACGATCATTTCGGTTTTACGAAAGGTACAGGCACCAGAAAGAAAGTTCTGACTTTGCGGATGACTGTGTAAGCAAATCTGAAGAAAAATCAAGACACGTATATAGGATTTCTCAACCTGAAGAAAGCGTTCGACAATATAAACTGGTGCACGATGATCGAAATTCTGTGAAAGACAGAGTAAGCTATAGCGAAAGACGGGTATACACAAAATGCACGAGAATCAAGAGAGAAAAACAAGACTGGAAGACCAAGTACGAAATGCACAGATTAGAAAGGGTGTAAGACAGGAATGTAGTCTTTCACCCATGCTGTTGAGTATATACGTCGAAGAAGCAGTGACGAAAATATAAGAGAGGGATTAAAATTCAAGGTGAAAGAATACCAACGCTAAGATTTGCTGATGACATTGCTATCCACAATGAAAGAATTGGAAGATCTGTTGAATCAAATGAACAGTCTAACGAGCACAGAATATGGCCTACGAGTAAATCGAAGAAAGACGAAAGAAATGAAATGTAGCAAAAATGAGAACAGTGAGAAACTTAACGTCAGGATTGATGGGCACAAAGGAGATGAAGTTAAGGGATTATGCTACCTAGGCACCAAAATAACAAAATAACTCATGACGGACGGAGCAAGAAGGACATCAAAAGCAGACTAGAAACGTCATTTATGGACAAGAGAAGTGTACTACTATCAAACAAAGGCCTTAATTTGAGGGCGAAATTTCTGGGAATGTAGGTTTAGAGCACAGCATTGTGTGACAGTCAGACATGCATTGTTGGAAAATCGGTACAGAAGACAACAGAACCATTTGAGATGTGGAGCTACAGAAGAATATAGAAAATTAAGTGGACTGATAAGGCAAGGAATGAGGAGTTTTTCTGCAGAATCCGTGAAGAAAGGGATTATCGAAAACACTGACAAGAAGAAGGAACAGGATGATAGGACAGCCGCTACTAAATCAGGGAATAACATTAACGAAACTAGAGGAACCTGTAGAAGGCAAAATCTGTAGGGAAAAACAGAAATTCTACGAAGACACGAGGGAATAACGTCAATGGTAATAGGGGGAGCAGTAGAGGGTAAAAAGTGTAGAGGAAGACAGAGATTGGGATATATCTCGCAAATAATTGACGCCATAGGTTCTTGGTGCCATTCTGAGATGAGATTGGCACAGAAGAGGGATTTGCGCCAGATCACATCAAACCAGTCAAAATACTGATGACTCAAAAAAAAAAAACAGTGCATAACATTAGTTTCCACACTGTGAGTATGCCTCAGTAGTGGGGAAAAAGTTCACATGAGCACATTTTGTTAGTGCGAGTTGCCTACATCAGAGACAGGTAAGTACTCAGCAGCAAACTCAATGTTCTCCTCTGATTGACAGGTACTTAAACTATTGTTCTCCTTTGACTGACAGGTACTGAACCTATTGTTCTGCTAAAAGGATCCTTCCTTTTGATTGACAGGCCGTTAGCCTATGGTCTCCCTCACCAATCGGGAAACCACCTACCTCACTGCTAGAGGCACACTTTCAGATCTGAGTTATTGGAATACCCACTCCCACTTTTATCAATTTGATTGAATACTTAATCAAATTGATCAATTAATTAACGTCTCCATACCCTCCCTCGTTCCCTCCCAGATATTGGCAGGAAGAAGACTCAGTTGATCAATCATTTGGACAGAATTCGGTTGCAGTGTGTGGAATATTGTTTAAACACTTTAGACAATATGTGGAATATTGTTTATTTAAACAATTTAGGGGATTCACGGCAGTGTATGGAATACATGGAAATTGGTGGCTCTTTGGTGGACAGGAAGGATCTCATAAGAGGGAATTCAAAGGTATATTGCTTATTTATTAAAAAAAATTAGTTTTTGGGGGTTGGATTTTCCTTGCTCATCATTATCTGCTGTTTGGAAACATGTGGGTCTTGTAAGAAGCAATTAGATGGGGAAATGTTGCATAACCTAATGTTCAGCACTATCCTCTGGGTGCCTTAACCTAGTGTTTGGCCCTTCGACAACACTCAATCTATTGTTCTGTTAAATGGTTTTCCATGTCACCTCCCTTTCGTTGAACTATTGTACCGTCTTTGGTACCAAGTTAAGTAATTAGTTATGTCCTCCCACCATTTTCTGGTACACTTTTCGAATGTCGCATGCTTTTGAACACCATTTGTGGTGCATTTTTTTTTTTTTTTGGTCACCCACCTGCTTAAACTATTGTACTATGTTTAATGTAAAAATTATGGAAATTAACCTAGTGTTCCGCATTTAACCTGCTGTCCTGCTCCATGTCACCCACTCACACGCACACACACTCTCCCCTTTACTATTGTACTGTTAACACCATGTTGACATAAAAAAATTATGCAATTTTGTTAATTCTATATTTTGCACATGTATGGGGTAGTTTTTTTAATTCACAGTATCCTTTTGGTTGGTGAAATCGATGGAACATTGTTTAAACAAAAGATCGCTAATATAAAACACATCCCACCACCCCATGCCCACTGCCGACGCCGCCAACTCTGCACGTGCCCCCAGGAGTCAGGGTGCACTGGCAGCCCCCGTGAAGTGATAATGCGGCCAATAGCTGCTGAGCAATGCACATGTGTCTGTTCAGTTCCCACAAGCATGAGGCAGTGGCATCGCTTTCGTACTTGACACCTGAGAAATTCCTGTCGAAATATTCACCTAGGCACCATTGCTGCTCAATGACATAGCTGCACTGCTGGTCCAGTGCCAACAGATGTTTGCATAGCAGCTAAAAGGTTCTCAGTGTTATATCAACGTCACATATCTATGTAAATAACAGCCACGTCCCCCTCTTAATGTACTACATAAATCTGTTGAAATACTGCCTAGAATAACACAGCATCCATTGTTCCTAGTGATCCTAACAGGACATGCGAGCTGAATCTAGCCATGCATGGCTGACGCATCACCATGAAATGTTCTTTCTGCTGCCAACATACATCTCAGAAATATTAAACATTCTCAGCTCTAAAAGTCTTCATCATGACTGTGCATGCACATAAAACAACGTTAATCATAAAAGCATTATTGTGGTTTGGAAAGTGAGCACCGTCTAAGCACAGACAGGCAGAAATCAGAACAATTACAGAAGCAGAATTCAAAGCACTGTCATTCACAAGAAAAAAATGGTGAGAATTTTTGGTATCCTACAGCTACTGGTCTGTAGATGTCCTAATGCCACAGTAGCAGATGAGTGATGGCACCCCGGTCAGAGATGGATGGTCTGTTTCAACTTGTCTTTGAACACTTGCATTCTCAGAACTTTCCATAAGTACCTCGCCTCCATCTTGTTCGAATCAGTTTGTAGATGCAACTACGTACTGGCACAAAGGATGCCTTGTGAATGAACATAGCTCTTATTGAATTTACCTGCCGAGTTACTGATACTGCTGGTATGGGAGCACTGTACTCTTTTTTATTTCTTTCTGCAGACGAGACTTTCAGTGGCAAAAACTATTTTCTACAGATCACCTTATTGCACCGACAATTAAACCCTGCAAAGTAGCCTACAGTTCGTCAAATACGGAAAGACTCTTACTCAATTACACTGCACTTCCACTGAGGACAGGAGCTTCAATATTAGAGTGTGAAACCGATCTCCAACCCAGCATGCACCGTATCGATGTAGTAAACATACAGTTCATAACCTGCCCCATACAAAATCGCCCCTTTTACATCATTCATTTAGCTATCGACCGCCAGACACTCGTACATATACCATGAAGACAGACAGCATAAGCACATGCACTGTAGGTATACTCCTTGCTGCACTAGATATTTCCCGTGAGGTCAGGCAGTCATCCCTCACAATGCATGACCAGAGCGCCCCCAGTGGACTGAAGTCACTCTTAGAACTATTGTATAAATGCTGGGTCATTTCCCCTCGGCACAAAGACGTTACTGTTTCGGGTCCCGACCTGCTTGCTTGCTTTTCTACACAGATCTCCTGGCTCTGTTATAACAAGAACATATATAATTTCACATAGTTTGTCAGTATGTCATACCATTTCCACGATGATCCTCGATATCAAGCACATAGCAATATCGCTTGCATAGCAGTACCACTCGCACAGCATAATTTCAAAGAACATTGCAAATTATTTCTCTAGAAACGCAAAACTTTAACCAGGTGGAGCGTGCTGTAAACTATTGAGTAAGTAGAAACGTATCCTGTCTACGAAAACTTTTACGTGAAAACTCGAAAGAAATGGAGGGAACTGAGATTTCCAATCGCAAATATCGATGTCGGTTATATAACAGGTTCCAAATCATCCCTATGATGTACAATGTCAACTAAGATGTTTCCCTTGTCTAGAGAACCAGCAAACGTATATTCCGCCGTTTTTCACCTGCTGGACGCGCAAACCACAGTTGATGTTCTCTCAACTAAATAAAGGGGCAAAATATGCAGCCACACATAAATATTGAATCTTCTCAAATTTACGCTCGATTCCGAAAGCTGTCCAACACGTACTGAGTATTAGATCACTATTCGGCCATCTATAGAACGAAACGGTTAAGTCAGCTACATTCCTGCCTCCCAACAGGTCCCTCCAATCCGACAGGTACAACCGTTAGCCAGAAACGTGAATCATTCCGGCCACAGGCCACCACTGTTGAATGATATTTGAATAAGCAAAGTATCGGAAGTACACCCTGCTGATGGGTGTAGCTCTGGAAATAGAAATATCTGTACCATTCCTATGATTTGACACATTCTTCCCTTTGCTATCACAGTATTCCACGTCAAATCTATACCTTCATTACGACTGGACATTGTCATTTGCTTTGCACATGTCGGAACACAAACACATACCTTATAAACCCAATGCTGAAGGCTAACCTATCATGCATTCCCTACTACTAGATACAATACTTCGCCAATAACTGATTTCTGGCGATACGAAATAATACTGACTGAAAATCAACGATGGGTGGACATATTACATTAGTTTTTCTTGCGAGTGGTACCACTGTGTCTTAGAAAGACAGACATAATCGTCTTACAAACAACCAGATATTAAAAAATACGACTATTTACTATCACAAGCGGTCATGTCTCTACATGTGTACACAAGTATCCATGTTAAAAGCTATACTGGCTTTATAAATCGAGATATGGCGTTACCTAGGAATGAATTGTTTTTTTTTTTTAGATAAATACCATGACACTGAATATTGATGGTGATCGTAGGAGTGTATATTATAAGACCAGCAGTACAGTTACACGTAGCCCACGATGCAACCTTGTGATAAAATCGCTGACTTTTGAAAGTGATTTGGCTACGGAACGTGGTATGAAAATGCTATTTGCAACTCCCTCATGCCGTCTCTAGATATTTCTCCAGTATTTGTAACATATTCTATCTCGATACCATGTCAGGGGTTCTGCAACATATCCACTGGATTATAGGCGATGGTTGGTTAAGAAGGATCAAAAACAGTAGATGATGTGCTGAGTGAGGTCATAAGAAATGTACACAGTCTTCTCAGAACTCTAGTGTTACGCTATCTGCTAAAATGATATCTATGATTTGGAATCAAGTCTCTCCATTCAACCACATATCCTATGGAGAAGTCTTTTAATAATCACAGCCACTAGTGAATCATATTTCTGGCACTCTCATATCTCGAAAGATTCACCTTTCTCGAACCTGTCCGCTACAGTAAAATAGAAACGTGGTTTCAGGTAGACCCTATGCATCTTGCAACTGCTGCCATTTCTGCAGCTTTTTTGCATGTGATCGTTCCAATTTACTTCGGAACTGAGCAGGAGGCAGAGAGAGCCATACCCAACACCTTCTGCAACCTGTGTAGAAACAGATGACCTGAGCTAGCACGACAGGTCTGTGTTTTCACCATTCAGTGCAAGTGGGAACAAGTTGTCGTAGCTCTGCCAACAGTGTACGACATGTAAGGTCAGTGCCAAACGGAGCCTGCTCCTGCAGCACCAGACAGTATAAAAGACAGTACAGGAACTGAGAGAAGGACGAGGATTTTATTACTGCATTGTGATTCATCCACAAACTATATACAGATACTATAGTCCGAAGCAGAACTGCGTCTCTCAGGGCCCATTCACATCGATCAGCCCAACATGCTATCTTCATTATTCTGAACCATCCAATAGAGAAAAATTAGGAACTATAAAATCTCCACTATCTTTATCTGATAGAGAACTCGATAAGGTTTTGCTGCATCTCTCTCCCCCCACATATCGAAAAGAAATAGCGTCTGAGTGGCGGCATCGAGCACATGTGACGATCCTATTAAATATGCACTGATTGGTCCATTGCACAGATCACCTTAAAGTTTCATCACATGTATTGTAGGAGGATGACAGTATCCCACAAACTGTACTATAAGTCGAAGATGCCTTTCTTGTGATCCTGTATCGTTGTTTGAGACATTTTTTTCTGCTGTAACACACTTTGTACACTGCTATACATTTTGTTTTTTCCGCCACGACTTCCAGGTCTGTGCTACGTTCTAAACTGACAATAACATGTCCTGGTCCATTGCTTGTCACAGAAAACTAGACGAAGCATGATATAAGTCATGTTGTCACTGCTGCTACCATAACACACCACACCCACTAGATGATTATAAATAAAAGACAGTTACAACTTAAGGAAACTGAAAGAGTTTGATGGCGTTGTGGAGAGTTTCCAAACTGCAGTCTGAAAGTGATTGATGACCTCTACATTTAAACACATCTGTCACAGTGACAGAATATCTGATGCCTCTGCGTTCCATTTCTACTGATTCCTCATATTGCAGTCATGTATGCGATCACTATTTCCGTGCTCGCCATCCCCAGAAGGTAGTGCCCCTCTACCAAAACTCTTTCTCCAACTCGAAAAATGGATGTCAGTCAATCATTACGTGGTAACCAACAGTGTGCCAGTGGACGTATGGGATGGAAAAGACACTGTCGATGTACTTTAATAATAACCATCACAGTTGATAGTGTGAACATTTTTAGCAATTTTACGGTAATTTCAACACCGACCAATAATGTGACAGCATGCTTCCCCAATTTCAGTATTATAGCTAAACCGCCGATTCTCTACTTTCCACGTATCATTGCAAATGTAGGTATATGAGTGTGAAACATCCCCTTAGAAAAATTAAGAATGACAGTGCTGGTAAACCTCTACGTTATTTGATTTTCAAACAGCTGACCAAAACTGAATGTACTCAGACATTTCTCTCTTTACTTATTCTGATCATCAATGAACTGACGCACAATATTTTTAGCGCAATGCAATCTGATTTTCAATAATCCCTACAAAAGAGTGGCCATGACTAACAATAACCTATACCTTTCATGAATCACTTACCTCACAAAAATCTTCGTTACTCGAACTACTGCAATACAACGAGCGCCAATACTGCCACCTAAATAAACGATTCTAACTACTGAAGGCACTAACTACTGATAGGCATAGTTAGCAAATAAAAGATTTTGATAGAGAACAAACAATGTATTCACGTTTTTAGTGTTCAAAAGTCATACTGTATATATCAGTTCATGACATCCGGTCTTACAAATTTCGTTTTTCTGACAGACATTATATATATATATATATATATATATATATATATATATATACTCTGCCATCTCTCTCCCTACATCCATCACTACTGGGGCTCCCCTCCAAATGCGCAAATGCGTAACGCTATGTGCTGTCACATCCAACTGCCCAACACTACAATAGCGAATATTCCAACAATGCCAACCAGCTACAGATTGCACACAGCACAGTCAGTGATTTTCATACTGAGCGCTACGTGGCGTAACCAACATAAAAACCTAAACAGGCTACTTACATAACCACTATGTTCCCCACAAAAAATTTTACAAATTGTTTTGGGTATTGGCCAATACATATTTGTTAAAAAAAATTTATATTAACGCTAACAAATATATCAAATGCATACACTTATCGATACAATGTTGGTCAAAAGCAAAAATTTTCTCACAGTCCATAAAGACAGTCCTGATCATTCATCACAGTAGTAATTGCAGGTTTTTTTTCTCAAAGTCTGAGCAGTACAAGAAAATGCACACGGAATTAGTGGATTTCCATGCAGTCTTGAAGAAGTAGTGTTGTCCTTCCAACGGAAAGACAGTGATAACTCTTGACATGCAGACAGGTAATGGGCCACAACAGAGCAAACCCACTGCAGAGTCAGTCGAAGTTTTGAAGAATATTGGTAGGTAGGTCATCATAGAGCAGACCCACTGTAGTCCTGGTAGAGATTATGGTATTGGTGGGTCACCATAGGTGCAGACCCACTGCAGTTCTTGTAGAGATGGCCAGCAGCCATCTGTTGCGACTGTGTGAGTGCATAATCACAATCAAAGAGTCTTGCAGACAATATAGCAAGTCCATAAACCAACACTTGTGCACTCACAAACTTTTTGAAATTGTCCTTAGAACCAGCAATGCTGTTAACCAGTCCCTTTCTGAATTATTAATACACGTGCAAACACTAACAGTGTTTGATGAACTAGTGTCAATTGCAGTTTATGGCATAAGAATACAATTATAAAGATACAGAATACATTATTAAAGAACATAATAATACAGATAACATTTGTAGTAATACAGGGTTTACAAAAGAATAGATATAAACATATACATCAGTGTTACAGGAATAAAGAAAGAAAATAAATAAAAATAATGAAAAGAGCTTTCGAAAGATTAACTTCACACATGAGCATTAAAATAGAACAGAATAAATAGTTTCTAAACACCTTACAATGTAAATAACATGGTATTAGAAACATTCTACAACATAACTCTTATCAGATAAACATATAAAGACAGGAAGAATACAAATACACAAGGGTACACAAACACATAGCAGAATAACACAAAAGGAAAGGACAGGGTTTGTTTTACTGCAGTATTTATAGTATTTGATTTGCAAACAAGACTTTCTTTACTTCTTGGAGATTTCCCTTAATTCATCATCATTCCCAAAAAGTCCTACCTGTAGCTGTTGTCCCTAAACCCTATTGTTTTGTTCATATCCACTTTCAAAATAATTATTCTTCGTTGTACACTACTTTTGTTTGTCAACCTTTTTTTTATGTAACTTGTCAATGCATTTTTTCCAATTCATCGCAACTCATTCTCTTATGTAGCCTACCCCCTCTTGAGCTAACGTTAATCTACTGAGCTCAGATATATATACTAAGGGATGAGGCAATGCAACAGAACATAACAAATTAACACAAACAGCAATAACAAAAAATGCAAATTGGCTTAGCAAGCAGCATATCAAAATTAGCAAAGCAAATGCATCATTACAACTAATATGAGCCAATGTGGAGCAACAAGAAAAATAAATCTGTAGTAAAACTGGGTTAATACAAAGTAAAATTGAGTAGAACTATGCCTGGCAAACAGCAGCAACAAATGCAGTAACTTATACCTAAACATGATAAAGCTCAAGCAGAAAGAATATTACAGTAAAGATAGGAAATTTCTAATACCTATGTCAGATCTTAACACTAGAGTGACGCATCACGATAAATTACTCTGCCAAACAAACTACCAAATCGTTGAAAAGATTGTGTATGCAAAGCCTCTGGAGGGAAATGCCTATTTGTGCTCCCTTTTTAAAGAAAGTAGATCATAAAATCATTATTTACTGGGTCTGTAGACAGAAAACGTTTCTATTAGTACATCTATTAAATTTTATTTTAACAAATGCTGCAGTGCAGCTAGAAACTACATATTAACCAAAATGAGCATATATGTATATATATATATATATATATATATATATATATATATATATATATATATCAGCCACACGGAATTTCAGTAAATATCAGCAATTACGAGCTCCAATGTGTAATCATATGTTTTCAAGTATGAGTGTGTCATATTTGTGATGCTTTCTAAAAAGAAATGTCAATAGCGAGGTTAATGGCCTCTCCTTTTTTTACGTGCCTCTGCAAGGCACGGCTTTTTTCCAGGCGACTGTTACGTCGCTGGACGCCTACAGTGCATTACGACAAAGTCACTTAGCTTTCTTACCGAAATATTTACGTCAGCAGTTTCCGCTACAGTGACAGTCTCATATTAAAAAAATTCACAGGTCGAAAAATTACAGTAAAAATGCGTAGAAACGATATCTCATGAATAGCAGTGTTGTCAGACTCACTTTCATGCATGGACACACATGTCATAACTCTTAAAGTACGATTCTTGGTTTCCAACATCCTTTTTCACAAACCAGAGTCCCTAACTTCTATTCATTATTCATCTACATATAAACACGTAATCACATTCCTCATATAGCATCACCTTATTGATCTTAAACGTACCTCAACAGCATAATACACATATCGTCGTCATAATAATAGCATCATAACAGAACAATCACATCTGAAAATCGTCGCAGCTTCTTTCAATAATTTCAAAACCTTCAATAAAGTCATCTACCTCATACATACTTAAAAAATCATGATCCCTTACAAAACACAACATTAAAAGATCTTATAGTATCACAATGGTTCCGAAAAAATATTAAGAGTTCACAAAGTAAGGACAAAATACAATTTCATAAGTGTGAAGTTATCCAGCTGTGTAATTGTGTAAACATGTGTCAATGACTTAGTAAAAAGAAGTTTGTCTCTCTCAGTTAAATGATCAGATAGCTGTGTAATTCTGTGTTAGAAAAATATGGTACCGATGTGTAAAGTTGTATAAGCAAATACCATATTAGCTAGGGCTCCTAGCTCTTGCCATATGCTTAGTACACAAAGTAGGCATGTACCCCTGAGGATAAATGTAATTATACCCTCAGATGTTACAGATTATAGAAATCAAATGAAATTTATTGCCGAAAACTTTCTTTGTATCATTGTAATTCAAAAATCTTTAAAAATAAATGTTTTAAGTAGAAAAATTAATCACTCAAATGCGTGTCCTGTAGTGCTAAACTGTGTGTCTTGCTGTAAGATAATTCTGTGGAAGTGTCGTAGTTATCGTCCTCCGTAGGCAAAGTTATGCAGAAGTCAATGTGCTTACCTCGTCATAAGCAAAAGTGAAATGCTATGCATCTAGATATCATAGTTATTATGTACATTACCGTAATCATGAAAGTACTATACTGTACCGTATTGTTATGCTATGGAAAAGGCTTTCTCATTGTAACTATACCATAAAAGTTACTACTAAAACGTATTTTACTTTCGAGAAGAATTCAGATAGGCTGCGTAGATATAAAACAGATCCAGTGCAAAAGCAGTAATATAAATTCTGTCACTTATTAGTAGTGTCGTGATATAGTCGTGTAGCTGTCAAACAAACCAAATACTATGTCATCTGTAATCTCTCAGAAAGTACTTTAAATCCAGAATTGTATTTTGAATTACACCAAAATGTTGCATCAAAATCTCATTACCTGTACCGGTATATGTTCTAGGTATGTAGGCCTTATAGTCGTTACGTAATCGTGCAACTAACAAGCAAGAATGTATAAACACAATAACACTGTGTCATCGGTTCACTATAGCGATGCATTCATAATTACTGTCTAAATATGTCGTCGTCCCCCCCCCCCCCCCCCCCAATATGAACCATGGAACTTGCCGTTGGTGGGGAGGCTTGTGTGCCTCAACGATACAGAAAACCGTACCATAGGTGCAACCACAACGGAGGGTCATCTGTTGAGAGGACAGAAAAACGTGTGGTTCCTGAAGAGGGTCAGCAGCCTTTTCAGTAGTTGCAGGGGCAACAGTCTGGATGACTGACTGATCTGGCCTCGTAACGCTAACCAAAGCAGCTTTGCTGTTGTGGTACTGCGAATGGCTGAAAGCAAGGGGAAACTACAGCTGTAATTTTACCTGAGAGCATGCAGCTTTACTGTATGATTAATTGATGATGGCATCCTCATGGATAAAATATTCCGGAGGTAAAATAGTCCCCCATTTGGTTCTCCGGGTGGGGACTACTCAAGAGGACGTCGTTATCAGGAGAAAGAAAACTGGCGTCCTACGGATCGGAGCGTGGAATGTCAGATCCCTTAATCGGGCAATTACGTTGGAAAATTTAAAAAGTGAAATGGATAGGTTTAAGTTTGATATAGTGGGAATTAGTGAAGTTCGGTGGCAGGAGGAACAAGACTTCTGGTCAGGTGAATACAGGGCTATAAGCACAAAATCAAATAGGGGTAACGCAGGAGTACGTTTAATAATGAACAAAAAAAATAGGAGTGCGGGTAAGCTACTACAAACAGCACAGTGAACGCATTATTGTGGCCAAGATAGGCACGAAGCCCACACCTACTACAGTAGTACAAGTTTATATGCCAACTACCTCTGCAGATGATGAATTAATTGATGAAATGTATGATGAGATAAAAGAAATTATTCAGGTAGTAAAGGGAAACGAAAATGTAATAGTCATGGGTGACTGGAAATCAACAGTAGGGAAAGGAAGAGAAGGAAACGTAGTAGGTGAATATGGATTAGGGCTAAGAAATGAAAGAGGAAGCCGCCCGGTAGAATTTTGCACAGAGCATAACTTCGTCATACCTAACACTTGTTTCAAGAATCATTAAAGAAGGTTGTATACATGGTAGATCCCTGGAGATACTAGAAGGTTTCAGATAGATTATATAATGGTAAGACAGAGATTTAGGAACCACGTTTTAAATTGTAAGATATTTCCAGGGGCAGATGTTGAGTCTGACCACAATCTATTGATTATGAACTGTAGATTAAAACTGAAGAAACTGCAAAAAGGTGGTGATTTAAGGAGATGGGGCCTGGATAAACTGAGGAAACCAGAGGTTGTACAGAGTTTGGGGGAGAGCATAAGGGAATAATTGACAGGAATGGGGGAAAGAAATACAGTAGAAGAAGAATGGGTAGCTTTGAGAGATGAAATAGTGAAGGCAGCAGAGGATCAAGTAGGTAAAAAGACGAGGGCGAGTAGAAATCATTGGGTAACAGAAGAGATACTGAATTTAATTGATGAAAGGAGAAAATACAAAATGCAGTAAATGAAGCAGGCAAAAAGGAATACAAACGTCTCAAAAATGAGATCGACAGGAAGTGCAAAATGGCTAAGCAGGGATGGCCAGAGGACAAATGTAATGTTATCTCTCGAGGGGTAAGATAGATACTGCCTACAGGAAAATTAGAGAGACCTGTGGAGAAAAGAGATCCACTTGCATGAATATCAAGAGCTCATATGAAAACCCAGTTCTAGACAAAGAAGAGAAAGCAGAAAGATGGAAGCAGTATATAGAGGGTCTATACAGGGGCGATGTTCTTGAGGACAATATTATGGAAATGGAAGAGGATGTAGATGAAGATGAAATGGGAGATATGATACTGCTTGAAGAGTTTGACAGAGCTCTGAAAGACCTAAGTCGAACAAGGCCCCAGGAGTAGACAACAGTCCATTAAAACTACTGACACCCTTGGGAGAGCCAGTCCTGACAAAACTCTACCATCTGGTGAGCAAGATGTATGAGACAGGCGAAATTCCATCAGACTTCAAGAAGAATATAATAATTCCAATCCCAAAGAAAGTAGGTGTTGACAGATGTGAAAATTACCGAACTATCAGTTTAATAAGTCAGAGCTGCAAAATACTAACGCGAATTCTTTACAGACGAATGGAAAAACTGATAGAAGCTGACCTCGGGGAAGATCAATTTGGATTCCGTATAAATGTTGGAACACGTGAGGCAATATTGACCCTACGACTTACCTTAGAAGAAAGATTAAGGAAAGAAAAACCTACGTTTCTAGCATTTGTAGACTTGGAGAAAGCTTTTGACAATGTTGACTGGAATACTCTCTTTCAAATTCTAAAGGTGGCAGGGGTAAAATATAGGGAGCGAAAGGCTATTTACAATTTGTATAGAAACCAAATGGCAGTTATTAGAGTTGAGGGACATGAAAGGGAAGCAGTGTTTGAGAAGGGAGTGAGACAGGGTTGTAGCCTCTCCCCGATGTTTATCAATCTGTGTATTGAGCAAGCAGTAAAGGACGCAAAAGAAAAATTTGGAGTAGGAATTAAAATCCGTGGAGAAGAAATAAAAACTTTGAGGTTCACCGATGACATTGTAATTCTGTTAGAGACAGCAAAGGACTTGGAAGAGCAATTGAACGGAATGGACAGTGTCTTGAAAGGAGGGTATAAGATGAACATCAATAAAAGCAAAACGAGGATAATGGAATGTATTCGAATTAAGTTGGGTGATGCTGAGGGAATTAGATTAGGAAATGAGACACTTAAATTAGTAAAGGAGTTTTGCTATTTGGGGAACAAAATAACTAATGATGGTTGAAGTAGAGAGGATATAAAATGTAGACTGGCAATGGCAAGGAAAGCGTTTCTGAAGAAGAGAAATTTGTAAACATCGAATATTGATTTAAGTGTCAGGAAGTCGTTTCTGAAAGTATTTGTATGGAGTGTAGCCACGTACGGAAGTGAAACATGGACGATAAATAGTTTAGGCAAGAAGAGGATAGAAGCTTTCGAAATGTGGTGCTACCGAATAATGCTGAAGATTAGATCTGTAGATCATATAACTAATGAGGAGGTATTGAATAGAACTGGGGAGAAGAGTGGTTTGTGGCACAACTTGACTAGAAGAAGGGATCGGTTGGTAGGACATGTTCTGTGGCATCAAGGGAACACCAATTTAGTGCTGGAGGGTAGTGTGGAGGGTAAAAATCGTAGAGGGAGACTAAGAGATGAATACACTAAACAGATTCAGAAGGATGTAGGCTGCAGTATGTACTGGGAGATGAAGAAGCTTGCACAGGATAGAGTAGCATGGAGAGCTGCATCAAACCAGTCTCAGGACTGAAGACCACAACAACAACAACATGTTCCCTAGGTTCTAGACTTGATAGTTAACTTCAAAACATTGTATGTTAACAGTTTCTAAGTGTGACAAACCACACTAGTAACGTGAAGTGAAAAATTTTATGGCAAAGACTAAGTTAAAAAGCAAATTATCTCTCAATAAACAGTTTTACATGTGAAATGTGGTGTAAACCTTTACTTTTCCTAGTACGCAGAGCTTCAGCTCTGACGCAATTATCATGTGGTACACATTGGAAAAGAATACTCAAATTTTTCTCAAGGTTAGCGTCTATATTATTTTACTCTGAACCAGCCGGCGCACGTGGCTGTGAGCCATGCGGTGTGAGTCATGGTCTGTTACCTTTGTTGTCGCTTGTCGTTATTGGGATTTGGAGATCTAATTTCTACAAATTCACCTTGTCGAGAGAGCCCTGCCCTGTTTGAATCCCGCCAGTTCTGATTAAATTCTGGTTTGTTGTTAAGATTATATCGTCTGTCGTCATGTCGGTAGTTTCTGTAATTTTCTTCTTGTCGGTCACATGGTGGAGAACTTCTCCATGAGTCGTAACTGCGCAGCGGACCGTTGCATGTGAAGTTATTCTGTCTCCTTTGATAATAATTATTTTGGTTCCTATATTGTCTGTTTCCCTGATTGTCATATTCATTACTATGAAAATGCGATCTTTCTCTGTAACTATTATTCTACAAACGGTTGTCGTACAGGTGGTGTCTGTTTTGGCCACGATTTGCGTTGTAAGTATAGCCTTGTCGTGTCCAGATAATATTTCTGTCATCACGGAATTATGACGGATGTGACCTGCAATGATTGTTTCCTGTTTTCGCATCCCGTGACTGTATGTGTCAGTTTCTAATTCTTGTAAGGGTCCCTGAAAAGCTTCAATGTCGTCTTTGCAACGTCCTGCCAAAATAATATGTCTTAAATGTTCAGGCAATTGGATTAAGCAAATTCAGATGAGTTCTGAGGGACTGTATGGGTTTGGCAAGTACTGATTCTTGTGCAACATGTCTTCAAAATATTTGACAAGAATGGAAAATTCAGATTGTTCAAAGTGTTTCATCATTATGATGCTATGTCTTACTCGGTCTTGAGTAGCTTGAGACCAGTGTGCTGAGAGAAAGTCATGGTAAAATTCTCCTTCACTGTGGCAATCGTGAATGACCGATCGTAGTCTTACAGCTGGTTCATTCTCTAAATAGCCACACACAAATTGTAATCTGTGCTCTAATGACCAGTTGGGAGGAAAAAAATGAGAGAATTGATGAAGCCTCGCTTGTGGATGACTCTCGTCGGCAGAATTCTTAAGTGTTTTGAATTTACGTGTGGTAATGAACAGCTTATAGTCAAAATCATCATGTCGCCGAGTCACATGTCGGTCATTGTTACGTCGTGTCGGCGGTTCCATCTCAAAATTCGGTGCACCTTGCCAATTTCTTTCATAATTTCCGAAATGCCCTGTGTTATTATTTTGTGGCTTTTCCGTATTTCTAAGTTCCTCTTCCCGTATTGGGGCACGAGTTTCCTCTGAAATATGAAGTTCTTGTACTACATGTGTCAGCTGATCTTGTACTTCCCGGATTTCTCTTTTGTGTTGCGTATTCTGATTTTGTTTGAATTTTCTAATTTGTTCGTACTCTTCTGTGTCATTAAAGACTACCGGTCTTGTGTCATTCAGATTATCATCTACCTTCGTAGATAAATTATTTAGCTGATCCGAAAGTTCGACTACTTTTTCTAGTAATGAACTAATTTCCTTCATGTGTCTTTCTGAACCAATTTTCAGAGTATCTACTGTGTCCTTTAAGTTTTCCTGAGTTTTTTCAGGTTGCATAGCCGAATCGGTAGATGCAACTGAGTCAGTTTTAGCCCGCAAGGTCTCGTGATATTCATGAACAATAGCTTGCAGTTCTTTTATGGCTACTTCGTGATTCTGTAATGCATTTTCATGCCGCGAAAAAATAGTTTGAAAATGCTCGCAAATTTGTGTTTTTACGTCATTACAGACATTTTGACATTTCGATTCGATGTTATGTAACTCAGTAGTTAAATCTTCACGTGTTTGTTGAAGTGTTTCTTTAATATGTTTCTGATTTTGTTCCATTTGTTGCTGTGAATGTTTTGATTTTGTTCCATTGCGTCTAACTTTTGAAGCTGTTGCTGTGTTTGTCTCTGATTTTGTTTGATTTGTTGCATTAATTGCTATAGTAATGTATTGGTGTCTGGAATCTGCTCCTCTATGCGTTTCGGCAGTGCATTTGCACCTGCAACATTCGCATTTTGAAAAGCAGAAGATGTGTATTGACTTAACTGAGAAAAAGGTGAGGACACAAAACCTGAATCTACAGCATTTGCAAAATTTTTTCCTATCCTTTCGGAATCCTGAGGCGAGCTGTTGCCGACCGATCGATCGACATTGCTTCCCTATTTGCTAATTGTTTCACTGTCTACACCATTATTTGCTGCCTGCTCCATTTCCCTATACACAGTTACCAAATTACTATGTCGAACATTAATTAGTTCACTACACGGTGGCGCCAACACACTGGTCTCAACTTCACTGTCCTTTCTCAATTTACTTTGGAGCCTAGTATTACGTTTTTCACAAGCCATAATTGTCACAATATTTCACACGATAACACAGAAAAGCACAGTTTGAAGAGTAAAATAAGAAAACACATTAACATAGCACTGAAAAAAAATCTAGTTAATTGCAAGCGCAGCTGCGAAATACTTGATGCAAATCTACATCCACGCCACAATTGTTTTACGGTACAACAATGAAAAACTACAATTATAAAGTAGAGTGGTAAACCTCTTACGTTATTTGATTTTCAAACACCTGAGCAAAACTGAATGTACTCAGACATTTCTTTCTTTACCTGTTCTGATCATCAATAAACTGACACACAATATTTTTTAGCGCAACGCAATCTGACTTTCAATAACCCCAACAAAAGGATGGCCCTGATTAACGATAACCTATACCTTTCATGAATCACTTACCTCACAAAGATCTTCGTTACTCGAACTACTGCAATACAGCGAGCGTCAATACTGCCACCTAAATAAAAGATTCTAACTACTGAAGGCACTAACTACTGGTAGACATAGTTAGCAAATGAAAGATTTTGATAGAGAACAAACAATGTATTTACGTTAATAGTGTTCAAAAATCATAATATATGTATCAGTTCATGACATCCGGTCTTACAAATTTCGTTTTTCTGACGGACACACGTCCAGATCGTCCGCTCTCAAAACTCTGCCATCTCTCTCCCCACATCCACCACTGCTGGGGCTCACCTCCAACTGCGCAACGCTACACGCTGTTCACATCCAACTGTCCAACACTGAAATAGCGAATACTCCAACAATGCCAACCAGCCACAGATTGCACATAGCACAGTCAGTGATTTTCATACAGAGCGCTACGTGGCGTTACCAAAATAAAATCCTAAACAGCCTACTTCCAACTGTACAGTACATCCATCCATTGTTAATTCTAAAACACATGCATCATTAGAGTATACCATACAGTGCTCTACGTATTTCTCACACCTCGAAAAAAAAAACACTCCGTCTTCAGGCCACAAGTGGCCCATGGGGACCATCCGACCGCCGTGTCATCCTCAAGTTGAGGATGCGGATGGGAGGGGCGTGTGGTCAGCACACTGTTCTCCCGGTGGCTATGACAGTTTTCTTTAACCGGAGCCGCTACAATTCGGTCGAGTAGCTACTCAATTGGCATCACAAGGCTGAGTGCACCCCGAAAAATAGCAACAGCGCATGGCGGCTGGATGGTCACCCACCCAAGTGCCGGTCACGCCCGACAGCGCTTAACTTCGGTGATCTCACGGGAACCGGTGTATCCACTGTGGCAAGGCCGTTGCCCGTCACACCTTGAGCATAGTTCATAATTTACGATCGATCTCTAAGCGGATGGGAGTCACAGATCATCCTCGCAGTCTTAGGGTAAAATTAGAGACTGAAAGACCTTCTTACACTGTCTTTGACCAGTCCACCCTGCAGCATCGTTACCGATTTAATCTGCAGTCGGCCAGAAGTAGACCGCTACATTCCACGTCTCATGAATGAATGGAGCTTGCCGAATCCTTGCCCATCTAGGTGCACAAGATTTCTTCAGATGCGCCCGTGTCGAGGAGGTTAGCACTTCTTATCGATGTATTGTAACAGATTTGAAAAGGTCGTGATGTAATATCAGACGGTTAAGAAGAATAATAAACAGGTGATTTTTATGCATGATGGAGCTCTAAATGGATGGAGTTGGAATCATTTTACATAAATCAACTACATTGTCAATTTTAAAGTATTGTTCCAGTGTCTGGGATCAGTACCAGAAGGGTATTGGTAAGAGAGAACATAAACACACGCACTCCTAAGGCTACATGGTTCTGCACTTAAAACAGGCTATAATGTTAGAGCGTTTTAGGTTTCCGACCTATCAGTCATGCGGAATGCAGCGCTGCTAATATTCCAGCACATGACAGATATTCTTCTTGCAGCTTTCTCTACGATAAGTTATGGTAACAAACAGTAAAACGAAAAAAAAACTACTTCACAAAACAGTGACTTTGTGATAAGTGCACAATATAGTTTTCAAGAAATGTATGGCGTCTACTGTTCACATCTGATCATTGTTCAGAAATTATATCATACCCACATCACTCCTCCATAAATGATCATTAGTAAAGGAGTATACCTCTTACAAGGAAACAGATAAACGCATAGCAGCAGCGTCCGACATGTCAAATTACAAGTCATTCCACCACTAACTCTAATATTCAAGCTCCTGTCCTCAGTGGCAGAGCAGAGAGTAAGAGTCTTTCGGTATTTAATGATCTGCAGGCCATTTTTCAGGGTTTAGCTGTTAGTGCAATATGGTGATAATACTAAATAGTTTTTGACGCTGAAAGTCTCGCCTGCAGAGAGAAAAAAAAAGATGGACGGTACTCCCACACTGGCGATATCAGTAATTCGGTGGGTAAGTTCAACTACAGCCAATCATAATGCTCCATTCATTCACAAGACATCCTTTGTGCAGGCATGTAGGAGTGTCTACAAACTGATTCGAACAAGACGGAGGCAAGGTATCTATGGGAAGTTCTGAGAAAGCAAGTGTTTAAATACAAGATGAAGCAGACCATCCATCTCTGTCGGGGATATTGTCACTGATTCGCTACTGTGGCATTAGGTCGTCTCCAGACCAGTAGCTGTAGGATTCCGAAAATTCCGGCCATTTTTCTCATCTGAATGACAGTGCTTGGAATTCTGTTTGCGTAATTGTTCTGATATCCCCCTCGTCTGTGCTTAGACAGTGCTCTCTTTCCAAACCACAATAATGCTTTTATGATCAACGGTGTTTTATGAACATGCACAGACATGATGAAGGCTTTTAGAGGTGAGAACGATTAACGTTTCTGAGATGTACGTTGACGAACATTTCTCGGCGATGCATCAGCAACGCTGGGCAGGTAAGACACGTGCACGGCTGGGAAGCATTGCAACAGATTTCTATAGCATCAAAATGGTGTTAGCGGTACAACAGTTAAGAGGAGGGTGTGTGTGAGTGGGTGACAGGGAGCGGGACAGCGGGTTAAGTGCAGAGCATTAGATTAATTTCCATATTTTTATGTAAAACACAGTACAATAGTTTAAGCGGGTGGGTGACAAAGAAGAAAACAAAAATTGCGTTCAAGAGCATGTGAAATTTGAAAAGTGTACCAGAAAATGGTGGGAGGACGTAACTAATTACTTAATTTGCTGTCAATGGGGAAACTATAGTTTAAGGAAATGGTGGTGACATGGAAAACCACTTAACAGAACAATAGGTTGAGTGCTGACACCGGCCAGAGTGGCCGAGCGGTTCTAGGCGCTACAGTCTGGAACTGTGTGACCACTTCGGGCGCAGGTTCGAATCCTGCCTCAGGCATCGATGTGTGTGACGTCCTTAGGTTAGTTAGGTTTAAGTAGTTCTATGTTCTAGGGGACTGATGACCTCAGCAGTTTAGTCCCATAGTGGTCAGAGCCATTTGAACCATTTGCATGCTGGCAAAGGGCCAAACATTAGGTTAAGGCAGGTAGAGGATAGTGCCAGACATTAGGTTATGCAACATGTTTTCCCCGTGTAATTAGTTGTTACAAGATCTACATGTTTCCAAACAGCAGAGAATGTTGAGCAAGAGAAATCCAACCCCCACAAACAAAATTTTCTATAAATAAAAGTTATACCCTTGAATGCTCAGTTATGAAATCCTTCCTCTCAACCAAAGAGCCACCAATTTCCATGTATTCCATACACTACCATGAATCCCCTAAATTGTTTAAATAAACAATATTCCACACATAGTCTAAATTGCTTAAACAATATTCTATACACAGAAATCGATTTCTGGACAACTTCTTTTACTAAAAATATTAACTATACTCTATACACTACCATTAATAAATCAATAATATTCTATAAATTTTCTTATGTGTTTAAACAATATTCCACACATTGCAACCGAATTCCGTCAAAATGACTGATCAACTGAGTTGTCTTCCTGCCACTTCCTGGAAGGGAGGGTGGGAAGGGAGGGGGTTTACCAGAGGGGGCGAGGTTAATTAATTGATGAATTTAACTGAGTAATGAATCAAACTGATAAGAGTGAGAGGGGATATTCCAATAACTCAGACCTGAAAGTGTACCTCTAGCAGTGAGGCAGGTGGTTTCCTTATGGAGGGAGGGGGAAAATGGACAATAGGTTAAGTGCCTGTCAATCAAAAGGAAGGATTCTTTTAGCAGAACAATAGGTTCAGTACCTGTCAATCAAAGGAGAACAATAGATTAAGTATCTGTCAATCAAAGGAGAATAATGGGTTTGCCCCAGAGTGTGTACCTGTCCCCAATGTAGGCAACCTACACTAACAAAACGTGTTCATTTGGACTTTGCTCCAGTACTTGCCTCTTGTGGCAAAATGTGTTTATCTCGTGTGCAGCACTATGGACTTAACTGGCGAACAAAGATCAATGAAACTGAATACAGTTTTGGTGTGGTGTCTTTATTCACAAAAGGTCTACTTTTAGAATCCTTAATTGTCATTGGTATAAGTTTTAATAAAGAGATTTCAGCTTTGTTCAGACATGTCATAAATCTTGACATACTTTTTATTTTGTAATGAATTTTAATGGTGTCGCCATAGGCTGTCCCTTGTTGCTTTGTTGGCCAGTTTGCTTATGGATGAGTCTGAGGAAAGGTGCTGGCATCTGCTAGCATGAAGCCTACAATCTTTTGAAAATATGTTGACAACACGTTTGTAGTGTGGCCCCTAGGTGAAGATAAATTACAAGAATTTTTAAACCATCTGAGACCCATCCATGGACAAATCCAGTTCACAATGGAAATCGAAAAGGAGGTTGCCTTCCATTTTTTATATGTTTTGGTTCAGTGCAAAGATGATGGCACCTTGGGACATGCAGTATTTCGGAAACAGATGCATGCAGATTTATATTTACGTGCAAATATATGCCACAACCTTCCCAGACTTTTGGTTCACAGAGCATACATTATTCCCGACGAGAGCAGTTTGCAGGATGAACGTATACCATTAAAGAGAGATTTTGAAGCCAACAGGTATTCTCCACAGTAGACACGTTAGGTTCTGTGAATGAAACCACTGGTGGGCACACAGAAGAGGACACAGAAAGATTTAAATCCATGTCTTTGCTGCCATATGTGGGAAACCTATCCTCATAAATAGGACAGATCCTCAACAATCACTAGGTAAAAGTAATTTTTTGCACCCACCCCCCCCCCCTCCCCCCCACACCGAAGACGGCAGCACTCTTGAGTTCCGTTACAGATGATTTAATAGCCTGTAAAGCTGCAAACGTGTCTTTTGAGGCTCGTACGGTGCATGAAAGATGCAGGGAACACCACGTGTACACCTGGCTCTTTACAACCAATAAATCGGCTGCGGCAGAGCACTGTGCTGATACTGGTCACTCTACGTTTTAAGGAAAAGTCCAAATTTTAGCGACTACTTCATCGTTTTGGGACTCGGTGGTGGAGGAAGCAAATGAAATTCGTATGGCGACGAACTTAAGAGACAGCGGCTCCAGCTTGGATAAGTCATGGAACGTAGTAAATTAGCAAAGACGCCGCCACAGTGCGACTCACAGCACGGATTGATCACTCGGCCACAGATATAATTCGTGCATATGTAAGTATTTTCCGCTGTTCCAAGTCTCTGGCGCCTGTGTATCAACGGTCGCATGCGCAATGATGCGGTCCACAACTATAAAAGGACGGAGCGAGTGCCGGAGCGTCAGTGTTTGGAATCACTCTGAAAATGATTGAGCGACATACAACCAAAATGTTAAAAGAAGAAGCGGAATTCGTGCGGCTGCAGTCCATAAATTTAATGGCGCATACTTTAATCTCATTTTGTAGGAGTTCTAAAGACTTCATCAGTATTCTAAGATTAAACATATTGGAATTTTTCTAGCAATCTCCTTTTTCAGTCTGACTGCTTTTTCCTAGTATCCTCCCAGTGAATTGAATTCTGCTACCCTCTTTGCTACGTCTATAAGTAATTATTCCACTTCATATCAAAGCAAATTGTCAGACTTAGATTTCTATGAAGTTGGTCGATTCCAGTTGTGAGTCACTGACTGTGCAGCCATAGGATACTTCCTCTTTGCATTTGGTGTAGTGCACAGTGTTGAATGTTTGTACATTTAAAGAAACGGCACCACTTTGGAATCTTATCAAAATCTGCCTTAATATATGTGCAAATGTTTCACATAAATATTTCGCTACAGGTATGTTCATCAGCAAAAAGTTTGAGGTTACTATTGATATTTTCTTCCAAGTCGGTAACGTACAACATGAACAGCAAAGATGGCACACCTGGAACAATTTCTTTGCTCGTTAACTCCCCATGCGTGCTACTTCCTCCCTGCAAAGAAATCCTCAGTGCTTGATATCTCATGTGATCGCACTTTCGTTAATAAACGATGTTGTGGTACACAATCAAATGCTTTTCGGATGTCGAGATATACAACACCTACTTGACTGGATTCATTCATATCATATGAGAAAATGGTTCAAATGGCTCTGAGCACTATGGAACTTAACTTGTGAGGTCATGAGTCCCCTAGAACTTAGAACTACTTAAACCGAACTAACCTAAGGACGTCACACACATCCATGCCCAAGGCAGGATTCGAACCTGCGACCGTAGCGGTCGCGCGGTTCCAGACTGTAGTGCCTAAAACCGCTCGGCCACCACGGCCGGCTCATATGAGAAACCGCGAGTTGGGACATCACTTGGATATTTTCGGAATACGTGCTTGTTGGAGTGGAGGAGGTAATTCTGTTCGAACACATGTGGATAACTTGACTTTCTGATGCTATTTCATTCAGTACCTTACTAACATTACACTTAGTGAAACGAAAATTCAGGGGTACCCGAGAAAATGTGAGTACTACTAATGGAACCTATAAACATATGAATCACCAGAACCATTTGCAATGATTTTTCGCAGATGATTCAGTTCTCTGTGGTAGTGTGTAGTCGAAAAAAACGGTACTAACATCTTGCCCATACTGAATCTTTCAGTCTACAGCAGAGTGCACACTCTTTTTGAAGTTCTTCATGCGTACAAACTCATTTATAGACAGGAAACCGAAAGAAGAAAACCACCTGCCTTTGCAGTGCAATTCTTGGATAAATCGAGCTAAACACAAAGATTAATTCTGGGAATAACACCTATGGCAGTATTTCCACTTGCTCACAGTTCTATTTTGACGAGAATTACTGGTCCCTCAAGGTATATAAGAAATGCTTCTGAATTTGTGAAGAAGGAAAAATATACTGAAAGAAATGAAACTGGGAGAATGGGTCATGAGTCGTGGCTTTATAGGTCTGCTGATTACGAAGGAAAGACACTGGTTCGAGAGCCAAACTGGGCAACAGTTTTATTCAGCCTGTTTAGAATTTGGTGCAATACCAGCCTGATATAAAAACTGAATGTGTTTTAAGGACTCAGACTGTGCATATTTAAGGGTACCAGCTTTGTGAAAATTCACAGGATAAACGAACCAGAATTATAGTTCAGTGTATTTCCTGGATATAATAATGATAAGACCACGCGAGTTAACACGTGGGTAAAGCATTAATATGGCTATGGTTGATTGGAAACACACACTGTGTGATGTTACTAGATCAAAAAATTTTTGGCAAAAAGAATATCTTTCTAGAAAATTTGTAAAAAGAAATACGTATGTAATGGAGAAATGTAAGTATTGAAGTTGCCAGATAATCGTTGATGTAAAAGAAAAACTTAAGTTTAACGATCCTGTTTTGTTACTCTCTTCTGAAGATTGTCTTGTCGCTTGTTCTAGTAAATGTGTGAGCTGAGCAAAACTCTTGATTTGTATGCGAAAGTGGTGCAGAGTTCTGTGTAAATGACGGGGAAAAAGATATGGTAGAAAGTATATAAATGTTTGTGTGTTAACTAGTCATTATATATAATAACGCGATCCATTTTTAGGTCAAACGTCCGATTCCCATTACCGCTAACACAAGAATAACAAACGAAAGAGGTGACGACATGATAAACCACACAAGGGAATACAAGAAGCCAAAAGGTAAAGGTCCAACTTCATAATATTTACGAACATTTGACTGTAAGAGTGCTCCAACGAAGCCACGTACAGAATTGCTCAAGATACGTCACTCACGATAATCTCGTAATATTGCGTAAGATATTTGAACATTTCTGTTATTAGCAATAACATAATTTACTAAGATATATATGAATATCTTTTCTTTGGGTTGTCGTTAATATTACACTACTGACCATTAAAATTGCTACACAAAGAAGAAATGCAGATGATAAACGGGTATTCATTGGACAAATATATTATACTAGAACTGACATGTGATTACATTTTCATGCAATTTGGGTGCATAGATCCTGAGAAATAAGTACCCAGAACAACCACCTCTGGCCGTAATAACGGCTTTGATACGCCTGGGCATTGAGTCAAACAGAGCTTGGATGGCGTGTGCAGCTTCAACACGATACCACAATTCATCAAGAGTTCTGACTTGCGTATTGCCACGGGCCAGTTGCTCGGTCACCATTCACAGGACGTTTTCAATTGGTGAGAGATCTGGAGAATGTGCTGGCCAGGGCAGCAGTCAAACATTTTCTGTATCCAGAAAGCCCCGTACAGGACCTGCAACATGCGTTCGTGCATTATCCGGCTGAAATGTAGGGTTTCGCAGGGATCGAATGAAGGGTAGAGCCACTGGTCGTAACACATCTGAAATGTAACGTCCACTGTTCAAAGTGCCGTCAACGCGAACAAGAGGTGACCGGGACGTGTAACCAATGGCACCCCATACCATCACGCCTGGTGATACGCCAGTATGGCGATGACGAATACGCGCTTCCAATATGCGTTCACCGCGATGTCGCCAAACACGGATGCTGTAAACAGACCCTGAATTCATCCGAAAAAATGACGTTTTGCCATTCGTGCACCCAGGTTCGTCGTTGAGTATACTATCACCGCCGCTACTGTCTGTGATGCAGCGTCAAGGGTAACCGCAGCCATGGTCTCAGAGCTGATCGTCCATGCTGCTGCAAACGTCGTCGAACTGTTCCTGCAGATGGTTGTTGTCTTGCAAACGTCCGCATCTGTTGACTCAAGGATCGAGACGTGGCTGCACTATCCGTTACAGCCATGCGGATAAGATGCCTGTCATCTCGACTGCTAGCGATTCGAGGCCGTTGGGATTCAGCATGGCGTTCCGTATTACCCTCCTGAAACCACCGATTCCATATTCTGCTAACAGTCATTGCATCTCGACCAACGCGAGCAACAATGTCGCGATACTATAAACCGCAATTGCGATATGCTACAATCCGACCTTTATCAAAGTCGGAAACGTGATGGTACGCATTTCTCCTCCTTACACGAGGCATCACAACAACGTTTCACTAGGCAACGCCGGTCAAGTGGTGTTTGTGTATGAGAAATCGGTTGGAAACTATCCTCATGTCAGCATGTTGTAGGTGTCGCCACCGGCGCCAACCTTGTGTGAATGCTCTGAAAAGCTAATCATTTGCATATCACAGCATCTTCTTCCTGTCGGTCAAATTTCGCGTCTGTAGCACGTCATCTTCGTGGTGCAGCAATTTTTATGGCCAGTAGTGTATTTTATTAATACATTATAAGTGGACCTACAGAACAGACTGTATATAAACTGCTTATTGCGGTATTGCTCAAGCGAAGTGCTTCATATCAGCATAAACTAACAGGGGACATATAATGTATATAAAGAAGAGTAGTACGAATCGTTATGGTAAACAACGATGTTAGAGTTTACTTTTCTAAGGACCGTCCGTCAAACATCATACTGTGTACCTACGAAGCACAAATATATCTATAAAATTATTCCTACGTATGCAAGTGACTTTTGAGGGAAACTGAAAAGTTCTATCTTTTGTATGACAAAAGCTCAAAATTTTACTATGTAAAGCATTCGGGACAAAATGAAGAATAGACGAAGGGAAAACAAACAGGATTTGGTCAACAACAAAAGAGAATGTCCAACCGCCCAACTCCTGTAGCATAATACCTGACAAGCCTTACAAAACCGCCGGCCGGGGTGGCCGAGCGGTTCTAGGCGCTTCAGTCTGGAACCGCGCGACCGGTACGGTCGCCTTGCCTTGGGCATGGATGTGTGTGATGTCCTTAGGTTAGTTAGGTTTAAGTAGTTCTACAGTTCTAGGGGACTTATGACCTCAGATGTTAAGTCCCATAGTGCTCAGAGCCATTTTTGAACCTTACAAAACCATTGTCCTTTACAGAGCTACTTACGACGTTTTATAATACTGTTGGCACGCATCTGTCCACAAGCAGCAGTATGCCTATTCATGTAAACCACTTCTCGTTTAGCAGTCAACAACACAGTCGCGAATATTCTAGACCGATCGGAAGCCACAAGGAAATACCAGAAACTCTCCAAGGCATCACCGCACATGAAGCCGTAGTGGGAATTTATTTGGTAGTGTGCCTAAGTACATTGATGTTCCAGTGCCAAGTAGCGCATACTGATACCTGACAGTTTATGCACGGCTTTCTGCTAATGCCATTAAATGTATTGAATATGAGGAGGTGAACTGAGTGACAGTACTGGCAGAAAAGTTGACAGAACCTGCGCGCAAAAGGTTTAAGTTGAATAAGTCGATGGTATGCGCATTACAGTAGGAGAGACACAATGTTCAAAGACTTAGTATTCAAGTATCTACCCCAAGCAAGAAGGAGCTGGGTGCGAACAATAAATGTACCGCTGACGATGTTATGAACATGAGTAGGGAAAACTTCTATCGGGCAGAGCTAGACTTCAAGGCTAGCAAAGAGTTAAGAAAAGTTGTTGTCACTGTGAGATTTAGTTTTGAGATGTGTCTCAAAATAAACCAGTCGTTATATACCTACGAGAACAGATTATTTCAGAAAAGAAATACCGGTCAAAAAATATGTTAACGAAAAATATGATGTAGAAGACTTAAAACGGTCATGCGAAATACTGACTCACACATACCACACTGTCAACAGTGCAGTCGGATGACCAGTATGTGAGAAGTGTTGTGAAACGGAAGTGCCAGTTAGTGTTCAGTTGTTGTCTTATGCAAACAAGGCAGTTAACGCACGGTGAGAAAACGCTTCACTTGTATGAGCAGCGGAGTGTATAACGCTTCCGTCCGCTACTGTTATACCATAACCTTAAAGTTGGAGGCAGATCGTATAATGAAACTATCTTGTTAAAGCAGTTATGGTGTAAAGCAACAGTGCAGTGTTACCCTCTGAAAGGAATTTTGTTGTGTTGACCGTGATATACCTAACGGAGGTGGCTTATCGGAAGTGAAAGTCAGAATTACGTAAATAATTAAACAGTAATAAACAATATTTTGCCTATCCACACTGTCCAAATGATAAAGAAAACGGTCACCAGCCTAATTAGGCATAAGAATGACTAACATTCTTGTTCAAGAAACTGAAAACAAGTAACTTCAATGGGCAAACACAGCCTATACTTTGTCACACGGGAGTGCAATGAACTCTGGCACTTGCATACGTTAACACTAAGGTTGTAGCTGACAGAGCAGAACAAACTATTTGCATAACTATAACAGATAACGATGCACACTACTTCATTCAGGACTTAGTCAAAATGAATGGTCTCAATAACATTACTATTAATATTCACTGTAGAATCATAAATTGGACATAGGTTCAGTGTTACTTTTCAAACATTTTCCTATCTGACAAAAAAAATTGTAATTTAGTTCACTGAAAAATTATGAACTGGGCATAGGTTAAGTCTCTCTCAGATAAATACTTTTCTATTTAAAATGAAAGTTAAATGTATTTCGCTAAGAAATACTTTCTCACTGACCTTTGAATGAAAGAAGTTGCTGTTATTATAGATAGTGGTCTTTCTATTAATCGTTATTTATCTTAGCACAATAGACAAACTGTGGGTCTTGTTACACTATTAATAAGCACTTTGAGTATACAAGAGGAATCCAGTACTGTACAGAAGTTGATAGGAATAGCAAGAGTAACTGAAACTTTCTATAATTAAGTAACTTTGTGCATTTGGACTACTTTCAAATGGGGGGAAGGGGTGCTTAATCTTGACCACTGTAGTAGAGCAAAATAAACGCACTTTCATTACATTAGTGAAACGAGCACTTAGCAAGCATGAACATATAACTCTCAACAGTTGCAGTTCTGCAACTTGACTGCAGTGAAACACAAAATTGGGATATTTGTAAGATCCTTTCAACAAACAATATTAATTTTTGCACACTCTATTGCCATATTAATTTTACACAATAAAGGATGGCAGCCAAAAACAGTTGCAGGATAGAATTTTTTTATTAAAATTCTTGACCAAGGTTTCGGTACATATAAATACACCTTCATCAGAAGTACATTTCCTGAATAGAAAGACACATTCATTAGAAAAGCCATATCAACGAAAGTGAGAAACAGAAGCTTAAATAACGGTGAAATTGCTAAAGTAATACAGGCACACAATCTTTAGTACTTACTAAAATTACATCATGCACTGGAGAATAATGAAACAATTATGCCAAAAGGCGTCGTCAGTAATTAAAATATCATCTCCATTTGTACAACATGTGTAATGGGCACAGGATCAAAGCGAACAGTTTAACAATGTTACTTCGCCTATGAACTGTTGAGACACGAGTGTGAAGGCACTAAGGCAGATTGTTTCGCCGAGAGAGGGCACTTGCATGTGCCAGACTCGCGCATATTACAATCCATAAATACATACATAAGCGCATCAAAATTATTAAAGGTTGTGTTAATTCAAACTTTGTCTTAATAAATAAAGCGTATCACGCCAATTAAAGACATTTATGTAAAATAGAAATATAGAACCAAATTTGCCTGTGTCCTAGTGTTAAACGGATAAAGCTTGCGCTTGGAACATCTAACGAGAGAGGGCACTACTGTAATGCGCGAGAGTCTCGCGTAACGTAGGCAGTGAAATACATACTAGCGAAACAACCAAAATGTTATAATAAAACGAAACCATCTGTCTTTATGAATAAAACATAGTAGTCATTTAACCACACATACACATTGAAATTCATAATTAACAAACATCACAATTTGTAGATCCCAACAAGATAGGAAAAGCGCATTTCAACCGGCATCAACAAGCAAGAAAATAACTCCTAGTCAGCCAGACTAAATTACATTAAGGCAATGAGGGGTTTGAAACTGTCTAAAAAATTTTTGTTTCGAAGCTGCACCTGTTCATTAAGAACAAAACCATCTTTTAGAGACAGATGCTTGAAAATCTCTAATTCTTCGAGCAAGTCTAGTTTGTCACCTTTATCAGCTTCATGAAGCAGCTCTACGTCGTCTAGTTCTCTTGGCGTGTGCTGTAAGAGCCATAGATGTTCAGCAAAAGTGGAATTATATACGTTTTCCCCATTTTTACCTAACTTGTGTTCTTTATACCTAACTTTAATGGGTCTACCTGTCTGCCCTATGTAATAGTTTGGGCAGTCGTTACATGTCATTTTGTATACACCGGACTTAGTGCTGAGTTCTTCTCGTGCTCCAATATTATGAATTACTCTACGTTTGAGGCTATTATTTACGGAAAAAGCAACTCTATAACCGTATTGTTTCTGTAAAAGTCTTTTAATCTTATATGAAACGTTCCCTAAAAATGGAATAGAAATAAAGTTATTACTCTCATAGTTCTTTGCCCTGTTATCTCCTAAAGTAGAAAATTTTACAGCTGTTTTTTTCTTAGCAATTTGGTCAATTAATTTAGGGTCGTATCCATTGTTAGTGGCTATTGATTTTAATAAAAATATTTCATTTTCAAAACAATTCTGTGCTAAAGGTGTGCTCACAGCGCGATGAACCGCAGAATGAAAAAAGGCGATCTTGTGAGTTTGAGGATGACAGGAATCTGCTGGAATAATATTATCAGAAAAAGTTTCTTTACGGAAAATATCGAAGCTAATGGTGTTACCCGATAACTTAAGTTTCAAATCAAGAAAATTGAGTTCTCTCTCGTTATTTTGTATCTCTTTTGTAAATTTCATTTTCTCGTGGAAACTGTTGAAAACATGAAACAGTTGTTGTAGATCTTGGTCACAACCTTGAAATAGTATGAGTATATCATCAACATAACGAGCATAAAAAGAAATCTTATTGCCTAACGTAGGGTTGTTTTTGAAGAAATTTTCTTCTAGTGCATTCATAAAGATGTCAGCAAAGATGCCAGCTAACGGGCAACCCATGGCTAAGCCGAATGGTTGTTCATACATTTTACCATTAAACTGAAAGTAATTGTAATCTAGTACAACCTGCAGTAGTGAAATAAGTTCCGACAACTGTAGCTCACTCAAAGTTTTATGTTGTCGAATGTTACCTTCAATAATCTTAAGAGTGATATCCACTGGAACATTGGTGTATAAACTTACGACGTCAAAAGAAACCAAACGAGAGGAAGAAGTGATCTCTATTGATTTTAGCTTGTTTATTACCTCAGCACTATTTTTAACAGAGTAATTGTTTTCAAAAACAAAGGCTTCTTTAATTTTAGTGTGTAAAAATCTCGCTAATTTGTGATGTGGGCTCTTTATTCCATTAACAATGGGACGAACTGGGTGTTGACTTTTGTGTACCTTAAACTGACTTCTAAGCGTAGGTGCTCTAGGGTTCATGTTAATTAAGGTTTTCTTTTGAAACTCTTTCATAAGATGTTTACTTCTCCTTAACGTATCTCTAATTTGCTTTTGTAACGTAGGGGAAATGTACTTCTGATGAAGGTGTATTTATATGTACCGAAACCTTGGTCAAGAATTTTAATAAAAAAATTCTATCCTGCAACTGTTTTTGGCTGCCATCCTTTATTGTGAAGAATTTTAACAGTTGCTGCTGCAGCCATGTTTAAAATCTTGAAATATTAATTTTAATATGCTTTCAATAAAGCACACTCGGTAAGCACTTTAGCGTGGGAGGGACCCTAAGTGATTATGTGACTGAGGGTAAATCACGGTAGGTACAAGAGCTCAGTTATAAGTTATCTTATATTTGAGTACACTATAACATCCAATGAGCTGATCCTTCACTGTACATCACTATAGTTCTTCTGTTCCATTAAAGTGATTGCTCAATGTGGTGGCGAGTGCACATTGGTAGGTGGATTTGCAGGTAGAATTGCTGGACTCTGTCATTTCTTGGTGGCGATGATAGATATCAATTCCAACATAATTCCAGCTTGTTACTGCATCCATCCGAGCTTTTGGAACATTGGAAAACGGCGCAAAAAGCTCCTCTCGGCACCAGCACAATTCACAACCTTTTCGTCAGCTGTTGGTGGTTCAGTATCTCATCCCCGACTGACTCTTGGCTCCACCTTTCCGTCAATGCCCACCACATTTTGCGCCCGCTACACAGTTCCGTTCCCGAGGAGAACCACACCACCTTTTACTTACAAAATAACTAATAACCCTAAGTGAAGGTCTGCAGTTTACATAACAGCAAACAATCACTTTAAATAAAATAGACCAGTTACACATATTGGTATTTCTACAAAAATTATTCAAACAAAATTACAACTATGTATATTAAGTTTTGTTTCCTCCAAATGAGAGAAAGAATTTAAATGATAGATACACTTCATTGCATAGAACCAACCATGAGATCAAAGTTTTTACAAAGGAAAAATCGAACACTCTTGTGCTATCAATACAATCAAACAATATTTACAATGATAGAAGGTAGAACAGACAAAAAAGAAAAAAGTATGTCAGTAGAGCTATGGAGCTCTGGTGTTACAAGTGTTCTCTGCTACTGCCACCCCAGTTCGCTTCTAAGGGGCAAACACGACGGTGCTGCCACCTTGGCTTGGTCTTCACTTTGCTTTCCAATTAATCAAAACTCTGTCAATTAAGAGGTAACTGTAGTTTCTGTCAATTTAAATCTTGTCACTATAGCTTTAGTTATCATTTGCTAACTAAACTAAAATTCCATGTATCCAGGTATCCCTGTATCAATTACGCTTGTGACAATTGATATAAGAAATTTTCTTCCCAAGTTAAGGGCAGGTAGAATTCTTTGCGGCCTCAGATACTTGCTTGCTTGCTGTCACTTGCAGTACACTGACTATCACTACTGCACTCCCAGCCTCTGCGTAACAGATTCACAGTGTCGGTTCTGCCAGTACCACACCCTCCACTACTGCCCTCTATTGTACTGTTAAGTCGATTTTCACGTCTCGACTTTCTGTTGTTCCAGAACAAAAGCTTATAGTTCTATAGCCCAATTATTGTTCGGTAAGCGGTTTTTCGCTACATCCCAATCTATTGTTCTAGAATAAAGGTTTGTTGTTCTCTAATTTCCCTACGTTCTGTTAAGTGGTTTTTCATGTCCCCCCCCCCTTTCCTGCTACCCCACCCGTTTGAAATTGGAGAATTTCTCTATGCATAAAATGGTGGTAAATCCAAATTTTGTTGCAGAATTCAAAAATAGGACAATTGTGTTACACAGTACCACCATCATTCCAATGATGTCACTATGGAAAAAGGTGTGACCTATTTATAAATTGGCAGGAAATTCAAATGTCCAGTATGGCACATTCGCATTATGGTGGGAGCAGGTCACTTGTGATAAATATATAATTCAAGATGGCTGACCTGGAATTCTGGTGGAGCTCTATAACATCAGAATCCAAGATAGCTGATCTGGGATATGAGGATAGCTTTCACTGTAGGCAGCTTTACTCGATTTTCTCTCTGAGACTAAGGATATTTGTTTTCCCTACAGATCCAAGCCAGCGAATCTATAAAATGTGGTCAAAGTCATACCACTTACCTATGTACGAGTTTCCACAATAAAAGGTCCAAACCTGTCTGTCTGTCTGGTAGGCAAAGGATTTCAGTCTGAGTCTGATGAGTTTTTCATCCTATAGGTAGGTTTCCGTGAGATGAAAAACAACCTTAAAGGTTTTCCGTAAGCTGCAGTACTATTATCATAACAGTGAGGTCACATGCAGGATTCAAGATGGCCACCAACGTCACACACACACATATTGCTTCTTCCAACTCCAATTTCCCTAAATCAAATTGGGAGCCCACGTCTCCCTTAAGGCCACTTTCACTTGCACAATGATATTCCAAAAATTCACGCATCCTCGATTTCAAATGGTAAGAAACTCACTCTAAGTTTAAAATGATGGAAATCGCTGTGATTGTGAAAAGTAAGTCACTTACACCAATTTTAGGTTCACTAGTTCAGTCTCAAAGGTTGCAAAATACTCTTTAGTATCGTATGTGGTAGAACAGAAATAGGAAAAGAATCACTGGCATCTTTATTTATACAAATACCATGCTGGGAGAATGGTCATTTCAGTGCCAGATGGCACTAGGCCAGGCTTCCGTGGTTCCCGCATGTTGAGGGAGGTTCCGCGAGGCTGCCCCAAAGTCTCCCACCGCTACAATTCTGCTTGCTGTCTCATCCACACAGGGCCAAACAGCGCCCTGCTGTGACGCACTGCACAGCTATGGTCAAGCTGCCATCACAACACGACTGCTGCGCTGACCACTATTACGGAGACGCTGCTTCTACCGGCAGGTCTGGCCTGGTCAGCACATATCGACAGTGAGGAATGTAGACAGTTGCTGGTCACATGTCATACTCTACAGCTAGTGCACCTCTACCAAAGCTGACAACATTATTTCGCCGTTACGAAATGTGAGGAATCGTATTATGCTTCATATCAGACCGTCTCTGCGACCAGTGCAATCACAGACAGACAATTCCTCGTGCTCCTATTTCTGCCTGCACTCACCCAGCATGGTACTGTCATTATCGTTTTCTCTAGCCACTTGGGGCATACAATACCGCACGAAAGTACACTTATATCTCTTCGCTCAACACCAATTACACACGTCATTGTACACCTTTATTTCTCATTGCTCAAAATGTTCAAACGTGTGTGAAATCAGTCCCTAAGCTTACACACAACTTAACCTAAATTACCCGAAGGACAAACACACACACCCATGCTCGAGGGAGGACTCGAATCTTCGCCGGGACCAGCCGCACAGTCCATGACTGCAGTGCCTTAGACTTTCTCATTGCTGCCGGTTCATATTATGACACGTGATTCCCCTTTTGATCCGCGTTACGGATTTTCGATGCTATATAGGAATAATCACTGTGAAAATTTATCACATAGCGTTGAAAATTCACTACATTTCTTGAAGCCATACAGCGGTTGTAGCTTTCCTCCAAAAGCCTCATTCATTTCAAATGAAAAATCTTGATTACCAGACCCGGTTAACTTTGGAATCTGTGAGACCTAGTTCTTGGGTTAAAGGCAATACTTTGAGTTGGCACACTTCACTAATCACCGCACATCCATATTGTCGGCTCTAATCAACAAAATCGTAGAGCTTTCTTCGAGGTCTGGACGCTTCGCTTTTTGGCCTCGAGACGCCCAGCGATTACCCTTCGTTTCTTGAAGCCGCGTTTTGTTTTTTCGCCAGTCATAAATACAATCCTTGCTGACATCGTACTTTCCTCTCGATGCTCGGTTTTCAACCTTCTCTGCTTCTTCAGAAATTTTATGTTTTTATTTACATGTGCATGAACGATGTCGAGAAGCTGTAGCCATAATTAACCAGTTAACACGTGGTTAACACTTCACTTCTAACATGAGACCGACGCGTCACAGACCAGAACGCAACAACACTACAATTTAACAGTATCTGTTGTTGGAGACGGAGCAGCACAAACCATGTTGCAATAAACCTGTGCTCCCCTGCTTTCGCCCTTAAATTCGGAAAAAATACGCGCTTGTTATTCGTGTATAAACGGTATCTAACGCTATCCAGGATCGTGAACCAACAGAGTTTCCCCACCATTAAGAACAACATTCTGTTTGATAGGAACTCTTCAATTCAGTCGTAAGTCCCACAAGATATTTCGTACTTTGTTGATTTGGTCAAATCATGGAACTGCATTGAACCAGAAGTCAGGGATTCGACCTTCTATCGCGTACTACACAGATCTGTTCAAGATGACCCTAAATGAATGCACGTGCTACTTTAAGCATAATCTTCCCTTTATGAGAGGAACAAAACACAATTAGCTAGTAACTCTCTAACCTAATCATAAATCTAGTTTGACACTCCGCATTCTTATCATATGGCGACAGCGAAGAACTTTATCGATCAAAATAGATACAAGTATCTAATTCTGTCTAATATCGTGAACCAGCAGAGTGAGTGTGCCCACCATTAACAGCAGCTTTCTATTCACTAGGAACACTTCAATTCACTCATAAATCCCTCATGATATTCGGTATTTTGTTCAGGAGGTGACATCTCTGAACTGTATTGAACACCAGTTAGCGTAAGCGACATGAACTTCTACCATGTTATTCACATACGACATTCCAACACTGTAAACCACTTTAACAAGGCATGTTATTTCCAGACATTCACCTATACCATTACCCTACAGATAGGCACACACGGCAGAAACCATAAATCATTGAAATTTCACGTCAATTTTCTAGTGAAATCAAGGAAAACGAATATTATACCGCAAAAATTGAATAAAGCGTTGACAGCAACGAATATAGTACCGAAATCAAAGAAATTTACACCTAACGCAGTATAAAGTCGCTCTGCAGTTGTTTTAAATCTAAAATTCTACCAACAACACTGAATTTTAAGTTGAAAACAGCGAATATATTATCGAAATCAGTTAAATTCTTACCAAAAGAAGTGCAAAGGCACTCTTGGGTGTAACCTTATGCCTTTAAAATTATTATTGTACGACCAACAGTGAATTTCCCGTGGAAAACAGCAAACATGGTCTCGAATTTGTTGAAAATAGTACTCACCGTTAAGGAAAACATATCTTCTAGGAAGTTTTCAACTTAATGACAAGTCCGACATGATATTCCACATTTTGCTTATGTGCTGATATCTCGGAGTTATATTGGACACCAGCCAGATGTCGAGAGACATGAACATCTTGTTCCAACACATACTTGACAATATAATCGATGAGATGTTTAAGGTGTGTGTGCCATAGACTGTGTCACGCCAGAGTGAGCCGTATTGCATTGCAGATTCGCAGCTCTTAGATGCAGTTACTTTGTAGAAAACACACTCTGCAGAGAGGCAAATAATCTCGTTCTCCTATTGCACGATTTGCGAGTGGAATGGGAAAAGGAACAACTCTCAGTGACACAAGATATACTCCACATTGTGTTGTATGATGGCTTGCAGAGCACAGATATCGCTTTTCTAATGTTGTTGCTTAGAAGAAGTATCGTGAAAGTCTTTAGTTTGGAATAATACGGTAATATCACAGGTTTAGCTGTAGGCTAAACTTCAGTCATCCTTTATATAAACAGAATGTGATCCAGTATTAAAGTGTTCTCCACACGCATTGTAAGTATTTTAGGTTCTGTATAGGACATCCAGCGTCACCAGCGGATTTATTCTGGTACTGTCTTTTGTGGTTTAAACCACGTGGCCTTGCGAGCCATTGTGCTCAGTGTCATCGGAAGAAAGGTGAACATAGGTATTTTAAGGATAGACCTCGCTAGAGTAGGTCTGTGATATTGTTTCCTGCCCGACACTGCTGAGAGATGCATCTCGTTTTAAAAGAGATTGACCAACAAAGTTATGCTACAGTCCCTTGACAAAGGCAACAGATAGCAGTAGCTTCATTGATAATTCAGCTATAAAATCTCTGTAAGTCCTCAGTATGTTACTTCGTCTCAAATACACAGGCTTTTGAAACTAACTTTGGATTTAACCACTGTCCACGGTTAACTACCAGCATTTCACAGTACATTACCAGTTACACGTACAAAAAACCGACTACTGTAAATACGCATATCAATATCCAACAAGATGAACGTGAGCTCCTTGTTAAAAATGCACAGATGTGTCGTTTGACGTCCAGACTTAAACCGTATGCTATGCAGATGTTGTAAGCTTGAACAGAGGAATACACTAGATCACCACAACCTCTCTCTCAGACACAATAACTGGCAAGAAAAATTTCAGAGAACCGAAGCACAGAACAGACAGAATCTTGCTTCTTGCTGTCATTAACTTACAATCGGTGCAGCTATCAGACGAAAGAATCGATTTATATCCAAGATGTGAGAGGAGCTCTAACATCTAGAGGGGATGCAACTTGATTTTTCAATTTCGCCCCAGAAACAAGGAATTACACTTTGAAATTCGTTTTTCCAGCAGTCTGCATCCAACCTAAAGCAAGGGCGGTCCCCGCAATCCCTTTTCTAAGTTTATAGTTTAGCAGAAGTACGGTGAAAGTCTCATACTTACAAGTGTTGCAAATAATTCTCGACATGACTAGGGTAGCCCTTTCGATTTGGACCGCTGATGTCCTACATACCAGTATACATAAACGACTGACATATAAATCAAACATTTCCAAAGGATTTAAAAATCATTTATGATGAACTGCAAGAGAGTTTGTACAGGAAAATGTGCTATAAATAGCTCATACAGATCTGTGGATCAGTTGGTATTGTGCGACAGGTTGTGATAGTGGTAGCAGAGTCATTAGATTCAAACAGTAGGTCCCATGGTGAATTCAGTAGGGTGATAACAACAGGTTCATACTGTAGACTGCAATAGGCCCCCATTTATCTACAGTAGCAGATTCATAACCACAGGTTCCCAGCCAGCTGTACCACAGCGATCACACACTCTTTCGATGATGACAGTGTTTTTTGTAACGAACACTGATCTTCGCTGTAGGTACGCCTTTGTATGTAGGAAATTTGATATCGGAGTAGACGAAATGTTTAACCCCAACCATTATCCCTATAAACTGAATTCTATCTAGCACTGCATTTTATGTGATTCCCCACATAAATGGCAAGTGATTCAAGTTATACACAATACATCTCACTTTTCCATAGAATTTCTAAATGATGACAGATGAGAGGACCTGAAGATGTGAGCAAATGTCATCATGCCCGTAATTAAGTGGTGGGGTAGTGGGACTTCCGTGAGGAAACATACATTCTCGCTTAGGACTTCTAAATCATTTTCCGATAAATGCCTAAATGATTCTCATAACAAGGGTACTTGTTCAGGATCTCTTTCTGCTGGTCACAATAGCGAATGTTGCGAGTTGTGATGTAAAACAACTGGAATGTCGTCCTGGGTAAATCCTACAAACCTGCTAGATTGTAGTAGATTGTACATTTCCAGTGTAGTGATATAGTTCCGACAATCTTTGAGCTTAGAACTATTCAAGGTCATGAGGAGATCGATTTTATGAAGGCTACTCTAAAATATTTTTTTTGAATTTTTGACTTTGAGTATTTCAGATGAAGTGGTCGGAAATTGAACAATTTGTACGATGCACAGTGGCGAATAAGTAATACCACACATGATACGTCTTGAAACTTCATTAAAAACTTTTACGGGTTACCCTCCAAAACTGTAAATAAGATCATTAACCTTAATACAAGGTATTAAGCATGCAGCTTTACTGTATGATTACATGATGATGGCGTCCTCTTGGGTAAAATATTCCGGAGGTAAAATAGTCCCCCATTCGGATCTCCGGGCGGGGACTACTCAAGAGGATGTCGTTATCAGGAGAAAGAAAACTGGCGTTCTACGGATCGGAGCGTGGAATGTCAGATCCCTTAATCGGGCAGGTAGGTTAGAAAATTTAAAAAGGGAAATGGATAGGTTGAAGTTAGATATAGTGGGAATTAGTGAAGTTCGGTGGCAGGAGGAACAAGACTTCTGGTCAGGTGACTACAGGGTTATAAACACAAAATCAAATAGGGGGAATGCAGGAGTAGGTTTAATAATGAATAGGAAAATAGGAATGCGGGTAAGCTACTACAAACAGCATAGTGAACGCATTATTGTGGCCAAGATAGATACGAAGCCCACACCTACTACAGTACTACAAGTTTATATGCCAACTAGCTCTGCAGATGACGAAGAAATTGAAGAAATGTATGATGAAATAAAAGAAATTATTCAGATTGTGAAGGGAGACGAAAATTTAATAGTCATGGGTGACTGGAATTCGAGTGTAGGAAAAGGGAGAGAAGGAAACATAGTAGGTGAATATGGATTGGGGGACAGAAATGAAAGAGGAAGACGCCTGGTAGAATTTTGCACAGAGCACAACATAATCATAACTAACACTTGGTTTAAGAATCATGAAAGAAGGTTGTATACATGGAAGAACCCTGGAGATACTAAAAGGTATCAGATAGATTATATAATGGTAAGACAGAGATTTAGGAACCAGGTTTTAAATTGTAAGACACTTCCAGGGGCAGATGTGGACTCTGACCACAATCTACTGGTTATGACCTGTAGATTAAAACTGAAGAAACTGCAAAAAGGTGGGAATTTAAGGAGATGGGACCTGGATAAACTAAAAGAACCAGAGGTTGTACAGAGATTCAGGGAGAGCATAAGGGAGCAATTGACAGGAATGGGGGAAATAAATACAGTAGAAGAAGAATGGGTAGCTTTGAGGGATGAAGTAGTGAAGGCAGCAGAGGATCAAGTAGGTAAAAAGACGAGGGCTAGTAGAAATCCTTGGGTAACAGAAGAAATATTGAATTTAATTGATGAAAGGAGAAAATATAAAAATGCAGTAAGTGAAACAGGCAAAAAGGAATACAAACGTCTCAAAAATGAGATCGACAGGAAGTGCAAAATGGCTAAGCAGGGATGGCTAGAGGACAAATGTAAGGATGTAGAGGCCTATCTCACTAGGGGTAAGATAGATACCGCCTAGAGGAAAATTAAAGAGACCTTTGGAGATAAGAGAACGACTTGTATGAATATCAAGAGCTCAGATGGAAACCCAGTGCTAAGCAAAGAAGGGAAAGCAGAAAGGTGGTAGGAGTATATTGAGGGTCTATACAAGGGCGATGTACTTGAGGACAATGTTATGGAAATGGAACAGGACGTAGATGAAGATGAAATGGGAGATACGATACTGCGTGAAGAGTTTGACAGAGCACTGAAAGACCTGAGTCGAAACAAGGCCCCCGGAGTAGACAATATTCCATTGGAACTACTGGCGGCCATGGGAGAGCCAGTCCTGACAAAACTCTACCATCTGGTGAGCAAGATGTATGAAACAGGCGAAATACCCTCAGACTTCAAGAAGAATATAATAATTCCAATCCCAAAGAAAGCAGGTGTTGACAGATGTGAAAATTACCGAACTATTAGTTTAATAAGTCACAGCTGCAAAATACTAACACGAATTCTTTACAGACGAATGGAAAAACTAGTAGAAGCCAACCTCGGGGAAGATCAGTTTGGATTCCGTAGAAACACTGGAACACGTGAGGCAATACTGACCTTACGACTTATCTTAGAAGAAAGATTAAGGAAAGGCAAACCTACGTTTCTAGCATTTGTAGACTTACAGAAAGCTTTTGACAATGTTGACTGGAATACTCTCTTTCAAATTCTAAAGGTGGCAGGGGTAAAATACAGGGAGCGAAAGGCAATTTACAATTTGTACAGAAACCAGATGGCAGTTATAAGAGTCGGGGGACATGAAAGGGAAGCAGTGGTTGGGAAGGGAGTAAGACAGGGTTGTAGCCTCTCCCCGATGTTGTTCAATCTGTATATTGAGCAAGCAGTAAAGGAAACAAAAGAAAAATTCGGGGTAGGTATTAAAATTCATGGAGAAGAAATAAAAACCTTGAGGTTCGCCGATGACATTGTAATTCTGTCAGAGACAGCAAAGCACTTGGAAGAGCAGTTGAATGGAATGGACAGTGTCTTGAAAGGAGGATATAAGATGAACATCAACAAAAGCAAAACAAGGATAATGGAATGTAGTCTAATTAAGTCGGGTGATGCTGAGGGAATTAGATTAGGAAATGAGGCACTTAAAGTAGTAAAGGAGTTTTGCTATTTGGGGAGCAAAATAACTGATGATGGTCGAAGTAGAGAGGATATAAAATGTAGGCTGGCAATGGCAAGGAAAGCGTTTCTGAAGAAGAGAAATTTGTTAACATCCAGTATTGATTTAAGTGTCAGGAAGTCATTTCTGAAAGTATTCGTATGGAGTGTAGCCATGTATGGAAGTGAAACATGGATGATAAATAGTTTGGACAAGAAGAGAATAGAAGCTTTCGAAATGTGGTGCTACAGAAGAATGCTGAAGATTAGATGGGTAGATCACGTAACTAATGAGGAAGTATTGAATAGGATTGGGGAGAAGAGAAGTTTGTGGCACAACTTGACCAGAAGAAGGGATCGGTTGGTAGGACATGTTCTGAGGCATCAAGGGATCACCAATTTAGTATTGGAGGGCAGCGTGGAGGGTAAAAATCGTAGAGGGAGACCAAGAGATGAATACACTAAGCAGATTCAGAAGGATGTAGGTTGCAGTAGGTACTGGGAGATGAAGAAGCTTGCACAGGATAGAGTAGCATGGAGAGCTGCATCAAACCAGTCTCAGGACTGAAGACCACAACAACAACAACAACAATCTATATGGTGAGCAAACCAGTATAGTTATTCTGAAGGAAAAGATACAGTCTGCATGGTTAGAAGTTTAGAACTGAAGATTTCAATCGTAGATGCTCATCGATGATGACATCAAGACAGACTTCGACGACTTTTTTGCTAAGCTACAGACATTAGAAAACCGACTATGTATACTCTGCAAGCCATCATACAACATACAGCAATGAAAGAACGATTATGTGCCTTCGTGCATTAAGTGTTCTCTATCAGGCAACTTTAAAGCATGGAAGTACAGTGAACCTGCAATACAATATGTGTCACTATGGAGAGAGTAAATCTATGGAGGACATATCTCAAACACCTCTTTGATGATGTTATCATACATGTGCTGAAACGTAGGGTTTATGTCCTCCGACTTCTCGCTCGTGCTCAGTACAGTTCGGAGACGTTAGTACATGAGCAATATATGGAACGCCGTGTTAGATTTACGATTTGATTGAAGAGTTCCTAGCAAACGGCATGTTGTCCTTAACGTTCGATGTTAATTATGATGAATTCCGGACTATATTTCACCACAAGCTTCAGTGTTGTCAGTACAATATTCGTTTTTACAGCTTGTTGCTATATGCGGAGACGGGGCTTATACTTCTTTCGATACAAATTTCAACTCAAAATTCGGTGTTGTAAGTACAACTTCAGATTTAAAAGAATAAGACTACACCTCGAGAGGGATTTTATACTTCCTTACCCACAAATTTCATTTATGGCGATACTATACTCGCCATTTTTTTTAAAAAAAATCAGTGTTATCGGTATAATATTCGTTTTATAGGCAGAAGACTAGAAGACTACACCTACAAACGGGACTTCATGCTTCTTTAGGTACAGATTTCACGGGTGTTGGTACTATATTCGCCGTTCTCAATAAAGTATTCTATGTTACTTGTAAAATATTCATATTAAAAGCGTAAGATCGCACTTGAAGACTGACTTTACACTTTTTAGGTGAATATATTATTGATTTCGGTACATTATACGTTGATTTCATCGTACATATAACGCGAAAATTCAATGGTTTGCTGTATGAATAAAATGTTTCGTCGAAGTTTTTTACTGTGTTGGAGCGTGACATGCGAATAACACAGTAGAAGTTCGTGTCCCTGACTTCTGGTTCTATACGATTCCGAGACGGCACCAAATGAACAAAGTATGGAATGTAGTATGGGAATTGTGGTGGAATTTAGGAGCTCCTATAAAATAGCATCTTGGCTCCAATCAAAAAGCATGTTGTTTTTAACGGTGGGAAAACTGACTTAGTTCACGATCCTGGTTGGCGTTAGATACCGAATACAGGGGGATAATCCGAGCATATTTTTTCCCGAGTTTAAGGACGATAACCTGGGATACACAAATTGATTACAATAAAGCTGGTACTGCTCCTCCTTCAAAAATGGTTCAAATGGCTCTAAGCACTATGGGACTTAACATCTGACATCAGTCCCCTAGACTTAGAACTACTTAAACCTAACTAATCTAAGGACAGCACACACATCCATGCCCTAGGCAGGATTCGAACCTGCGACCACAGCAGTAGCGCGATTCCGGACTGAAGCGCCTAGAACCACTCGGTCACAGTAGCCGGCTGCTCCTCCTTCAACAATAAATAGTGGTATACTATAGCGTTGTTGCGGCCTGAGTCTCTGACTCATCGGTATCATGTTAAGAGTGTTTTATTAACCACTTATTAATTAGTTGATTATGGCTACAAGTTCTCGTTATCGTTCATACACAGCTAAGGAAGAAGCAGAGAACAACGGAATCCGTGCTGTGGGAAGAAAGTTCGATGTGAGTAAGGACTTTATTTATAACTGCCCAAAGAACAAACCCGAGCTTCAAGAAACGAACGGTAATCGCCGTGTAGTTTGCGACCAAAACACAAAGCATTCAGACCTCGAAGAAAGATCTGCGGTTATGCAGACGAGAGCCTACAATACGGATCCGCAGTGACTAGTGAAGTGTAGCAACTCAAAACATTGGCTTTAGCCAAATAACTACGCGCATCAACGGTTGTGAAGCTAACCAGGGCTGACTACGAAGGTATTCATTCGAAATGGACTAGACTTCTGGAGGAGAATTATCATTGCTCAATGGTTTTAAAATGATTTCGAGGGAAAAGTACCGCATTCCAAAGCTACGTGAAAAATTTACACCGTGATTATTCCTATGTAGTATCGAAAATTGGTAATGCGGATCAAACGAGTAATCCAGCGTCATGAAATGAACCAGCAGCAATGAGATGCAAAGGTGTACAGCGTTGAGTGTAACCCATGATGGGCAAAAGCTACCCTGTTGCATGATATTTAAAAAGAAAACTATTCCGAAAATATTTAGTGAAATGCAGATTGGTGACAACGAATCAGAGATACCGCGTGGACAGTGACTTTGTGGGTATAAATCGGCCATTCAAAACTGCACTTAAACAGTCGAATATGCAAAGGAATGTCATACACACACAAACACCAATTGAGGAGAATATTTCCTATTTTTCTTTTCCTCCCTTAAAATTAGGGGGCACTGATTATTCGATGATGCGGATTGTTTGCGTACATACGGTACAAGTGTCTATGCTGATCCCATCTATTCCATAGTGCCACCATATTACAAGAATACAAAACATCAAAATAGATTTGCGATTAGCTTGGAGACATACTAGAAAATAGCATTTTTTCAAATAGAGGGAAATTTGAAGTTAAAAGTAGTTACTTGCATTCCCATAGGGTAGTAGTGTAACAGAGTTCGTACTAGCTCTTTTTTTTAGTGCAGGTTGTCTACATCAGAGGCAGGTTTACACTCAGGTCAAACCTATTGTTCTCCTTTGATTGACAGGTCAGTACCTATTGTTCTCCTTCGATTGACAGGTACATAACCTTTTGTTGTGCTAAAAGGATCTTTCATTTGATTGACAGTCACTTAACCTATTGCTACCATACCCCCTCCCCCTCCCCTCAGAAAACCTTCCCCATCGCTACTACAGGCGCACTTTCAGGTCTGAGTTATTGGAATAGCCCCATTCACTCTTATCAATTTGATTGGCTACTTAGTTAAATTGATCAATTAATTAACCTCTTCCCCACAGGTAAATCCCCTCTGCCCTAGCCTCCCCTCCATATGAAAATGGTGGGAAGTTCAAATTCCATCAGGACAAGGCAACATACCATCGTTACGTCCACTAACTTCTAAATGGCAGGAGAAAAGGGCACTTGGGCTACCTCCAATAACCGACCTCTGCCTAATCCTAGGTATTGGGTGGAAAAAGACCCAGCCTGTGCTGCATATAAGTCTTTGTTTTCAGTCTTTATTTAAACAATTAGAGGCAGTATAACTATCAAGTGTGTTCCCCCCGAAATCCAGAGTCCAACTCAGCTAGTACACAGTACTGCCACCAGAGGGTGCTGTTATCCCTTCTGTGATGTAATCCAGGATGATGCTCTGGTGGTGCACATGAAGAATCTCACAACAGGAAATCCAAGGGTATATTGTTTATTTATAAAAAATTCAGTTTGTGGGGGTTGGATTTTTATGGTTCATTATTCTCAGCTGTTGGGAAACATGTAGGTCTTGTAAGAAGTAATTACATGCAGCAAACATGTTGCATAACCTAATGTTTGGGACTGTAGGTGTCTTAACCAAATGTTTGGTCATTTGTCAGCACTTAACCTATTGGTTTTGTTAAGTGGTTTTCCATGTCACCCGCATTTTCTTAAACTATTGTACCGGCTTTGATACTAAATTAAGTAATTAGTTATGTCCTCCCAACACTCTCTGGTTCACTTTTTGAATTTCACGTGCTTTTGAACGCCATTTCTGGCGCATTCTTCTTTGTCACCCATCTCCTTAAGCTATTGTACTGAGTTTTACATAAAAATTATGCAAATTAACCTAGTGTTCTGCACTTAACCTGCTGTTCTGTTCCATGTCATCCACTCACGCACGCCCACCCCTTAACTACTGTACTGCTAACACCACGTTGATATAAAACATTTATGCAAATTAATTAACTCAATATTTTTCACATGTATGGAGTAGATCTTTTTTAAAATTTGTAGCATCGTATTGGTCGGTGAAATCGAAGGAATACAGTTTAAAGAAAAGAACGCTACTAAAAAAACACATCCCGCCACTCGACGCCCATCACCGCCGCCGCCCCGGCCACCGCCACCGCCGCTGCCCCCGCCCCCGATCCTGCCCTGGCCGCAGCCGCCACAGCATCGCTCTGGCGTCCATAGGCCGCCCTTCCTGAGGCTAGTGGGTTAGGGCTGCAGCAACCAGGCTGCTCGCAGCAGCCCGATTCCGCAGTGTCTCCTCCTCCGCCGTCACGTCTTCGCCGATCATGTGAGGTACAGCACACACCCCTGTTCACCTCGATTATGTCAAGGATGGGGAAGGAAATCGGCAGTGCCCTTTCAAAAGACCCATCCCAGCATTTGTATGGAGTGACTTAGGGAAATCGCGAAAAATATAAATCTGGATGGCAGGACGAGGGTTTGAATCGTCGTCCTCCCGAATGCGAGTCTAGTGCGCTAACCACTGCACGACCGCGCTCGGTTGATGTACGTCGATGCCGAGGATGGTTAATTATTGTCCTAGCCTCACTTTCTCTAAATCTCTCACCTACTGAGCCGAGAAACTGTCACACTACACTTTCCAGCGAACGACTGACGAACTTCGACAAACTGTTAAAGCAGTATGGAATAATGTACCCGTATCTGTCATAGAAGCTGAATTGGACTCGTTGCCCAGCCGGATTGGGCCTAATGTTGCTACTGGAGGTGGCAAATCCCCCTACTAAATTTTTTGCACAGTGTACATCCTAAAAATCACACACAAATTTAATCAAGTTTTCCCCCTAGTATGTTGAATACACGCAATAAGTAAAAGTTCATTATGTTCTATCCTTTCTGATGTTGCAGTTTTAATGGCCATCACTGTATTTTGTGAAGAGTAATGGTCGTGTAATACGTTCGTCAGGTACGCCATAAGCTGCTGTCATTTCCGAATATATCTGTAGAAAGATCCCTGCTATGTTAGGCTACTCAGTAACAGTGTAAAAGCAGAAGACAAATGACTGTCGAGCAGATCACAAGTTCTGACCACTGGTCAAGCAGGATATCCTAAGCGCAGCTAAAGGTGAAACGTCATTGTAAATGACAGTCAGCTGTTTATTTTCATGCTCGGTGCTGCCGGTTTCGATCAGTAGACCATTATCAAGCCGAAGCAAAGCGTAACCATCTTGTCAGTGCAGTATTTGAATAGAACAACTTCGATGTAGGTAGAAAAACACAGCTTCTGTCACAAAAAATTATCTCCAAAAGACACAGATATGTAGAAGACGCACAGAAGACGATCATACATTACAAATGAAGTGTGATATCTTATATTAGTCTCATGAGGTTAAATAACCAATCTTACTCAGATGTGCTGTTGTAATCAGTATCAGTCAAATGTACACAACTCAACAAAAATTTAATGATGAGATAGGTAAATTAGCAATAAATATTATGTGCTTGGTAGAAATGAGTGAAAGTGAGGGAGGATGCTGCCCTAGGTCTCCCTGTCATGCACAGGAAGTTGGAAGCCACATGGCGCTGGCCTGTCAACACGAGGCAGTTGGAGAAACGGGAAAAGACAATGTGTGTCAATCAGAGAGCAGTTACGGTTCACCGTGGGGGTGTTCTTCATTACAACATGGTCCGGAGACAACATAGGATGAATCCAAACCAGAAAGAATCATCTGGAAACCGCAAGGAGGATGAACTGCGACGAGTGTACCCCACCATTTTTGATATTGCTCACATCATTGTTTCACGAGAATGGGGAGCGTTCCGGACCACATGTACTGCTTCCCGAACAAGAGGAGGTGATTCGACACTTCCAACTACAGCAGCAGATGACCACTACGTTGTGCTACAGCGAAGAATGGATCCACGTCAAACAGCAAGTGCAATAACAACCAGATTTAGCGGGACTGAAAGGCACTTCCTCTCATGCTGCACACTGGCACGACGACAACGTGGGGGTGGTCTGTTTGCGGGTCGACCCGTATGTTGTGTTCCGTCGACTAACGCACGTGGGTGGCACAATTTGCGAGGGTGCCAAGAGCAGAGGTTTTGGACCAGAGGGGATTGGTCTCCTAGGATGAAATCAGATTCAGTCTGAGTAATGATTCTGGACGTACCCTCATATGGGGAGAGGTGGGCACACGTAATACACCCAGGAACATTCTCGAATATGATGGCGGTCTTGGTGCTAATATGTGGTGAAGCATCAAGTTGCATGAGCGTACTGACCTCCATATTTTTTAACACAATACACCCACTGGTCAACGTTAATGCAACACTGTCCTCCTTCCCCATGTGTGTCTTTTCGAGGATGCATGCAACCCTCATTTCATTTTTATGGGCGAGATTGCGCGTCCCCATCGAACAGCGCAGCTGGAGGAGCTCTTGGAACGAGAGGGCATTTGGCGAATGGACGGGCCTCCCCGTTCCTACGCCTTAACTCCCTTCAGGCACTGTGGGATGCGTTGGGGAGAAGTACTGCAGCACGTCCATATCCACCAACGACCACCCAGCAATTGTCAACCGCACTAGTGGAGAAATGGAACGATCTATCACAAGAACTCCATATCTACCTTAGATTAGATTATATTACATTCAGTTTTCGTTCCATAGACCCAAAAATGAGAAGATTCTCGTGACTGTGGAACAAGTTAAAAAGTATAATGTAAAAAACATAAAACATCTGAATATAATACTCACTACCCTGATCATTTGTCAGGAGATTGTCAAAACAGGTGAATTCATTACAATGAACTGGACCTGCTAATATATACAGAATTAGTACTCTTTCGGAATGGCACATTGTTATGCACTTTTAGTAATATCATACACACTATCTTGACTTCTGTGACAAACTGCTGTCAAACCTTTAATGTAACAGACATTTTTGCTTAAGCTTGTGTAACAGTTCCTATTAAGATATTCATCTATAGAGTAGAAGGAGTTGCCTATCAAAAAGACTTTAAAACTCTGTTTAAACTGTGCTTTATCTCAAACCGAGTTCTTTATGATTGCCGGAAATTTATTTTAAAATGTGTATTCCTAAATATTGGACCCCTTTCTGGGCCAAGTTAGAGATTTTAGGTCTTTATGCAGATTGTTCTTAATCCTAGTTTTGATACTACGTATTGAGCTATGGTTGGAAACAGAGATATACAGGGCGAGTCAAAAGTTGGTTCAAAAATGGCTCTGAGCACTATGGGACTCAACTGCTGTGGTCATCAGTCCCCTAGAACTTAGAACTACTTAAACCTAACTAACCTAAGGACATCACACACACCCATGCCCGAGGCAGGATTCGAACCTGCGACCGTAGCAGCAGTGCGGCTCCGGACTGGAGCGCCTATAACCGCACAGCCACCGCGGCCGGCGAGTCAAAAGTCCTTGGACACCTTCGTAAGTTGGAAGATTAAAGGGAATATTGAAATGTGATGATGGGAATACAGGTTTGGCGTGGTGCCGCAACTTTTGGAGAGAATGTCATTCATGGCCATCATCTTTAAATCCGCCATTTTGGATTCAAGTCTTTCTTTTAATGGGATGGGGAGTGTATGACACATCAAATAACACTCGTTTGAGCTCCGGAATTTAGTGGTGTAATTTGTTTTTGCTTATCTTGTACGGTTTAGAGGTTATTAATGTTCAAAGTTGGGAAATTACCTTCATACCGACTGCTACAACACATGTTCTACTTGTTGTCCATCCTGTGCAATGCACAACAGCAGTCGCCGCAACCACATTAATAACTTCTAACTGTACAAGATAGGCAAAACAAATTACACCTCTCAATTCCACAGCTCAAGCAGGTATTATTTTGTGTTTCATACTCCCCCCTTCCCATAAGAAAAATGACTTCCATCCAAAATGGCGGATTTCAAGATGGCGGCCATGAATGACATTCACTCCAAAAGTTGCGTCCCCACGTCAAACCTATGTTCCCATCATCACATTTCAATTTTCCCTTTAATCTTCCAACTTATGAAGGTGTCCAAGGACTTTTGACTCACCCTGTATTATTTGCAAAAAAATTCATTAAGGAATAAATATACTGAGAAGCAGCGGTTAGAAACAGTGTTCCTTGAACAGGTTTCTACGTGATGTTCTTGAATTTACGCCACAAATGAGTCTTATTAATAGGCTTTTACACACTAAAATCTATTGCTCGGTTTGATCGAGTTATCCCAGAATATGATCCCGTACACATAATAGAATGAAAGAATGCAAGTTCTTTTTTATATATTTATAGCTATTGCATCTGACATCATTCTCACTGCAAATACAAACTTGTTTAGGAGCTTCAGAAATTAGGTGATATGCCCTTCCCAACTGAATTTATCATCGAGTTGTAACCCCGAAAATTTAACACTGTCAACTCTTCGATCTACATGTCTTCATATGTTATGCACGTGCTGGAAGGATGTCTCTTACAGGTTCTGAACAGCACATAGTGAGTCTTTTAAAAGTTTTATGACAGTAAATTAGCTTTAAACTATTTATTAGTGTCAGTGAAAATCTCATTAGCAGCCATTTCTAAATCTGTATTTGTCTTGGTACTTATTGCACTGTTTGTATCATCGCGGGCACACGTTCAATCAGGTGTTGGAAGTTTCTTGGGGAATGGCAGCCCATTTTTCACGGGGTGCTGCACTGAGGAGGTATCGATGTCGGTCGGTGAGGCCTGGCACGAAGTCGGCGTTCCACAACATCCCAAAGGTGTTCTACAGCATTCAACTCAGGACTCTATGCAGGCCAGTCCATTACAGGGATGTTATTGCGTGTAACCACTCCGCCACAGGCCGTGCATTCTGAACAGCTGCTCGATAGTGTTAAAAGATGCAATCGCCATGCCCAAATTGCTCTTCAACAGTGGGAAGAAAGAAGGTGCTTAAACATCATTGTAGGTCTGTGTTGTGATAGTGCAATGCAAAACATGAAGGCGTGGAGGACCCCACCATGGAAAACACTACACACCATAACACCACCGCCTCCGAATTTTACTGTTGGCACTACACACACTGGTAGCTGACGTTCACCGGGCATTCGCCATACCCACACACTTCCAACGGATCACCACATTGTGTACCGTGATTCGTCACTCCACACAACGTTTTTCCACTGTTCAGTCGTCCAATGTTTACGCTCCTTACACCAAGCGAGGCGTCGTTTGGCATTTACCGGCGTGATGTGTGGCTTATGAACATACGCTCGAACATGAAATCCAATTTTTCTCAATTCCCGAATAACTGTCATAGTCTTGCAGTGGATCCTGGTGCAGTTTGGAATTCCTGTGCTATTGCCTGGATAGATGTCCGCCTACTACACATTACGACCCTCTTCAACAGTCGCCCGTCTCTGTCAGTCAACAGACGAGGTGGGCCTGTACGCTTTTGTGCTTTTGACCCTGTCACATTCCAACTTCGCTATTACATCGAAAACAGTGGAACTAGAGATGTTTAGGAGCGTTGAAATCTCGCGAACAGACATATGACACAAGTAACACCCAATCACTTGACCACGTTCTAAGCCCACTCATTCCGCAGAGCGCCCCATTCTCCTCTCTCACTATGTCTAATGACTACTGAGGTCGCTGATATGCAGAACCTGGTAGTAGGTGGCATTACAATGCATCTAATATGAGAAGTGTATGTTTTTGGGAGCGTCCGGATCCTTTTCATTACATAGTGATGTGTAGTCCAAGATACATCGAGATACGTTACTTGGCAATGATACATAGGGGGAAAGTCACTTTCGTCCTCAAGTTTTGCGAACCAGTTGTAAGTGTAACACCCCAACCGTCATCTATCTGGTTTTGGTGTGTGTTCACCCCAGGTAATTGACTAACAGATCAACAGAGAGTGCAAAACTGCCGCAATGTCGGATAACACAAAGAAAGTAATAAGGCCCTGTGACTCCTGATTGAACTGCGGTGGCAGTGTTGACATTAATTGATTCAGAATCGATCCCTTTTAATTAAAAAGGGGTGCACATTGAAGTTCTATTCAGCTATTGAACACCAGATGCAAATGTTGAACATAAAATGATTGGAAAAGAGCACAGGTAGTCCCAGTCTTCAAGAAGGGTCGACGAGCAGATGCGCAAAACTATAGACCTATATCTCTGACGTCGATCACATGTTTTTTGCTCGAGTATCATGTCGTTTTTGGAAACCCAGAATCTACTATGTAGGGATCAACATGGATTCCGGGAACAGCGATCGTGTGAGACCCAACTCGCTTTATTTGTTCATGAGACCCAGAAAATATTAGATACAGGCTCCCAGGTAGATGCTATTTTTCTTGACTTCCGGAAGGCGTTCGATACAGTTCCGCACTGTCGCCTGATAAACGAAGTAAGAATATCAGACCAGCTGTGTGGCTGGATTGAAAAGTTTTTAGCAAACAGAACACAGCATGTTGTTATCAATGGAGAGACGTCTACAGACGTTAAAGTAACCTCTGGCGTGCCACAGGGGAGTGTTATGGGACCATTTCTTTTCACAATATATATAAATGACCTAGTAGATAGTGTCGGAAGTCCCATGCGGCTTTTCGCGGACGATGCTGTAGTATACAGAGAAGTTGCAGCATTAGAAAATTGTAGCGAAATGCAGGAAGATCTGCAGCGGATAGGCACTTGGTGCAGGGAGTGGCAACTGACCCTTAACATAGACAAATGTAATGTATTGCGAATACATAGAAAGAAGGATCCTTTATTGTATGATTATATGATAGTGGAACAAACACTGGTAGCAGTTACTTCTGTAAAATATCTGGGAGTATGCGTGCGGAACGATTTGAAGTGGAATGATTATATAAAATTAATTGTTGGTAAGGCGGGTACCGGGTTGAGATTCATTGGGAGAGTCCTTAGAAAATGTAGTCCATCAACAAAGGAGGTGGCTTACAAAACACTCATTCGACCTATACTTGAGTATTGCTCATCAGTGTGGGATCCCTACCAGAATGGGTTGACGGAGGAGATAGAGAAGATCCAAAGAAGAGCGGCACGTTTCGTCACAGGGTTATTTGGTAACCATGATAGCGTTATGGAGATGTTTAACGAACTCAAGTGGCAGACTCTGCAAGAGAGGCGCTCTGCATCGCGGTGTAGCTTGCTCGCCAGGTTTAGAGAGGGTGCGTTTCAGGATGAGGTATCGAATATATTGCTTCCCCCTACTTATACCTCCCGAGGAGATCACGAATGTAAAATTAGAGAGATTAGAGCGCGCACGGAGGCTTTCAGACAGTCGTTCTTCCCGCGAACCATACGCGACTGGAACAGGAAAGGGAGGTAATGACAGTGGCACGTAAAGTGCCCTCCGCCACACACCGTTGGGTGGCTTGCGGAGTATAAATGTAGATATAGATGTAGCTGTAGATAAATTTAATTAAGAAAGTGACTTGGGATTACAACTACTTGATTGAAAACAGATGCAGTCGATTAGCACAGATTTATTTTTACTCATGACCTTCAAATATCACATTACATGACTCTCAGGCGGTGGTAATAAATTGCATCTGCGTGGAGTAAAGCGTGATAAATCAAAAGTAATTCCTATTGACTGACCTAGACGTAATGTGAAGTGCGAGAAGAATTCCACAATACACGGCCCATGAAACCCTCATGGAAACTTTGCCAACGTGATCCAACAAATTATTCAGTGACCGGAGTGGGCGCAATATCACCGAATTCAGCGTGGCGGAGCAGCGTCATTGTGTGGATGTCGGCCGAGCTCGTGGTGCTGCAAGGCTGTGCTCGTCTGTTCACTCCTAGCTATCTTGCTCAGTACATAGCTGAACCAAAACTTCCTATCTCCAAGCTCAATCGTTCCCTTTGCTAAGTCCTAAACTGCAGAGATGCTCACTCTTTCTCAGGCAAGCTGAGTAAAGAACGCCACGTCTGCACTCTAGGCAAGCTGGGAACAGAAGACCTCTACAGAGACTTCTCACAGTCCGCGCTTTGCCTTGGTTTCCCCTCCAGCAAAATCACTTACGCCAATTGCAGCACAAGTCACGTTAATTATGCGTCGCTTCCCAGTGCCAATCAACGCCTGCTCTGGGAAGTGAACAAATTCCCACAAAATTTCCCTTCCTCTCAACTTCTATTTTGCTCCTCCCAGGCCACCCATCAAGGTTAGCGTCTGCACAAACACCAAGTTTTCCGGAATTCTGACTCCCAGGAGAGTACTTCAAATTCCTTGGTCCTACGTTCCCATCGGAGGCCGGAGTATTTCATCCTGTCGCTCTTCACCTGGTTTGCTTCAGATTCTGCCGACTGTGAATTCAGCGTGAAGTTGCTATAGTCACGAACATGCATATTTTGACCTCTGTTGACCGCTCCACTGTAGCTTTGCGCAGCTTTCTCGCATGTTTCACAGAAGACAGGACGACGCAGATTTATCAACAGGCATACAAGTTCTCCGTCTGTTTCCCGTTACACCAGCATGGAGTTGGGGTAAACCACCCACTCACTGGCACTCATCTTAAGGTGGCTGGAGACCATGCCGCGTTTCCGCTTTCTCAGAGCTTGAGCTGCCCTAAGCTGCCTATTGTCGCTTCCCTTCGTCGCTCGCCAGCCAGCCACGGTCAACTCTAAATGCTTCCCTGGGGTAAATCGACTCCTTTCCACAAAGTGTTCATGTCGTGTGAATTACTTTGAAACCATCACCTGACATTAATTATTCTAATACGTCCATGCTATACCCTCTACAAGATGGATTGTGCCTTTTCAGTCATTTTGTTTAGCCCTACTGTACGCTCAACGTGAGTTAGGTGATCTTTAATGGCTTCATGTAAGGGACATAGTTCTTGCCATCTTACATAAGATATCTATAGTAACTGACATAAATGAAAATAATGTATATTCTTTCTCTTAAAACTTTCTCCTCGTGTAACATCTGCTTAAGACATCGTATTCAACTGTTGAGGAATATTGACTGTTGGTTGGCCCTGTGCTGCGCATGTGAACAGTGTCGTAAAACAAAACCTTAAACTTAGAAAAATACAGATATTGAAATAGCGAAAAGTAATCTAATTAAACACCAAAAGAAACTAATTGTGTACTCAGTGAAAACTATTTAACTAAAACGCAGTACTGGAGTGCATTACGAAAGCTGTGCGACTTAAACCGTAATTTCTAACTTGACTTGTCCACAAAAATAAAATAATAACTGCTCTACTCGGAAGATAAATAAATGTCTGAGATTACCTACACTGTCAACTGTAAATTAATCTCCTTGGTTATCAGAACACCTGACAGGAGTAACTAGGAGCTGTTTCCTCATAAGAATGCAAAGTGAGATCTGCCCTGAAATGAAAATAACTTACCTCAAGGTTAGCATGTTATTTTGTGCCTGGTGTAATGAATTCCTCGGAACCAAATAGCAATCAGCAGATGCAGCAGCTAAAGAAAAAATAAGCTATTCACCATAAAATTTGTTTTTTGCTTGTCAGATACAATATGTGGCTTATTAGCGTAAGGTTGAATGCACATCCGATAAAATATTGAAAACTTCACTAAACTTTAATGAAAGAGAAGGGTTTCACTTAAAGAAGGCGGTCCTGAAAAACTGAATTCTGATTATTGTCATAAAAGACCATACAACGTGAGAAGACTCTAACAGCTGCGAAATTCTCTCAACACAAAAATGACAGGTATTCCCAACAATTGCGCCATTTGTGACATATCAAATGATCAAATGAACGCTAATCATGTATGTTATTTGTCATCTGAGGAACACAGATTTTTTTCAGGTAACAGTCCTGACAAACAAACATTTCATTCTTGCACATGGATTGGTTACCTTGAAAAATTCCTCCAAAAAAATCTTCTCCATCAGTAACACGTGTTTACAACCAAGTTTTCATCTCGATAATGAAGCAGATGGTTCAGATGGCTCTGAGCACTATGGGACTTAACATCTGAGGTCATCAGTCCCCTAGAACTTAGAACTACTTAAACCTAACTAACCTAAGGACATCACACACATCCATGCCCCAGGCAGAGTTCGAACCTGCGACCGTAGCGGTCATGTGGTTCCAAACTGAAGCGCCTAGAACCTTTCGGGCACAACGGCCAGCCATAATGAAGCATTCCAGATAATTCTTCTCAGACTGGAAAGTACCAAATTTCCTTCCCTGAAAACTCAGTTGCTCGCTATCATGCCTCAAGTAAGAATGCCCCAACGATGCACAACTTACTGGCGACCAAGCACACCACAGGGTACATTCAAAACTGAGTCAAGGATTTGACTCACTACTCTTGCAGGGCACTCATGTATCTATGTACTGCTATAGTAGAGGCGAATTATTAACAATGGCAGCAAACATGGAAACCTTATATAGTCTATATCAACAATAGTTACACGTGTGTAAACAGTAGTCATAGTCGGTGCTAACCGCGCTTCACACTGTCACACTTTGTAGATTTCCTTCCAGTTTAGCAGCATATACAGGGTGGTCCATTGATAGTGACTTTGCCAAATATCTCACGAAATAAGCGTCAAACGGAAAAACTACAAAGAACGAAACTCGTCTATCTTGAAGGGGGAAACTAGATGGCGCTATGGGTGGCCCGCTGGATGGCGCTGCCAGAGGTCAAACGGATATCAACTGCGTTTTTTTAAAAAGGAACCACCATTTTTTATTACTTATTTGTGTAGTACCTAAAGAAATATGAATGTTTTAGTTGGACCACTTTTTTCGCTTTGTGATAGATGGCGCTGTAATAGCCACAAATATATGGCTCACAATTTTAGACGAACAGTTGGTAACAGGTAGGTTTTTAAATTAAAATACAGAACGTAGGTACATTTGAACATTTTATTTCGGTTGTTCCAATGTGATACATGTACCTTTGTGAACTTATGATTTCTGAGAACGCATGCTGTTACAGCATGATTAACTGTAAATACTATATTAATGCAATAAATGCTCAAAATGATGTCCGTCAACCTCAATGCATTTGGCAATACGTGTAACGACATTCCTCTCAACAGCGAGTAGTTCGATTTCCGTAATGTTCGCACATGCATTGACAATGCACTGACGCATGTTGTGAGGCGTTGTCGGTGGATCACGATAGCAAATATCCTTCAAGTTTCCCCACAGAAAGAAATCCGGGGACGTCAGTTCCGGTGAACATGTGGCCATGGTATGGTGCTTCGACGACCAATCCACCTGTCATGAAACCGCTTCAACCGCACGCGAGCTATGTGCCGGACATCCATTATGTTGGAAGTACGTCGCCATTCTGTCATGCAGTGAAACATCTTGTAGTAACATCGGTAGAACATTATGTATGAAATCAGCATACATTGCACCATTTAGATTGCCATCGATAAAATGGGGGCCAATTATCCTTCCTCCGACTGGGTGTTGTGTGCTGTCCTTAGGATAGTTAGGTTTAAGTAGTTGTGTTCTAGGGGACTGATGACCATGGATGTTAAGTCCCATAGTGCTCAGAGCCATTTATCCTTCCTCCCATAATGCCGCACCATACATCAACCCGCCAATGTCGATGATGTTCCACTTGTCGCAACCATCGTGGATTTTCCGTTGCCCAATGGTGCATATTATGCCGGTTTACGTTACCGCTGTTGGTGAATGACGCTTTGTCGCTAAATAGATCGCGTGCAAAAAATCTGCCATCGTCCCGTTATTTCTCTTGTGCCCAGAGGCAGAACTGTACACGACGTTCAAAGTGGTCGCAGTGCAATTCCTGGTGCATGGAAATATGGTGCGGGTGCAAACGATGTTGATGTAGCATTCTCAACACCGACGTTTTTGAGATTCCCAATTCTCGCGCAATTTGTCTGCTACTGATGTGCCGATTAGCCGTGACAGCAGCTAAAACACCTAATTGGGTATCATCATTTGTTGTACGTCGTGGTTGACGTTTCACATGTGGCTGAACACTTCCTGTTTCCTTAAATAGCGTAACTATCCGGCGAATGATCCGGACACTTGGATGATGTCATCCACGGCACCGAGCAGCATACATAGCACACGCCCGTTGGGCATTTTGAATACAATAGCCACACATCAACACGATATCGACCTTTTCCGCAATTGGTAAACGGTCCATTTTAACACGGGTAATGTATCACGAAGAAAATACCGTCCTGACTGACGGAATGTTACGTGATACATTTGTGACTATTACAGCGCCATCTGTCACAAAGCGAAAAATGTGGTCCAACTAAAACATTCATATTTCTTTACGTACTACATGAATATGTAATTAAAATGGGGGTTCCAATTTTTAAAAAACGCACTTGACATCCGTTTGATCTATGGCAGCGCCATCTAGCGGGCTACCCATAGCGCCATCTGGTTTCGTGCTTCAAGCTAGACGAGCTTCGTTCTTTGTAGTTTTTTTCGTTTGATGCTCATTTCGTGAGATATTTGGCCCGGTCACTATCAATAGACCACCCTCTATAGTCTGTATCAACATTAGTTAGACGTGCGTACACAGTAGTCGTAATCGGTGATAACCGCACTTCACACTGTCACGTTTTATAGATTTCCTTCCAGCGGATATAGCACTATTAAAATAGCCGTGATTAGTTTTGCTGTCGATAATAGGTATGTCGTTTAACCTAAATGAAATTAAAATGGGCAGCTGGCGAGACTTTGGGCTCGCTTCTGTGTAATGACCGACGAGGGCGGCGGAGGAGGAATGCGAGCGGAGCCGGCCCGCTGCGGGCGGCCGTATTTGGGCAGGCCCGTCCTGGGAGCGCCGCCACCTGCCGTTAATTGCCCGCCGTCTTAATGAGCGGCCGCGGGCGAGTTATGCGCCGCTGTCCCGGCCGGCTTTTTCGAGCAGTCGCCGCCCTGACGGATCGGCAGCCGCCCATTGTCCGCGGGCAGCGGTTCGCGACCGTGTCACCGTCCCGCCGACATGACAGCGGACAGCGCCCATGACGTCACCGCCGAGCCGATTTATAGCCGGGCCTGCTGGCGCCGCTCCGAGCCTCGGGCCGCTCCCGTGTCTTCACCTACCAGCAGGCCGATGGAGACGTCAGAGACAAAGACGTGCGGCAATGCGAGAGGGAGGTTACTCTGAAGTGACCTCACCGTACTGAATGGATACTTTTGAAATTGTAGACTCCAGCAAACCCAAGTAAAGCAGATATCACAGCTTACTCTTAGCAATTACAAATGGTTCAGAACACGTAAAAGTGTATTCAGTACAAAAACGGAAAACTGCTACTAGTCACATTTTCCAGATACACTACTGGCCATTAAAATTGCTACACCAAGAAGAAATGCAGATGATAAACGGGTATTCATAGGACAAATATATTACACTAGAACTGACATGTGATTACATTTTCAAGCAATTTGGGTGCATAGATCTTGAGAAATCAGTAGCCAGAACAACCAACTCTGGCCGTAATAACGGCCTTGATACGCTTGTGCCTTGAGTCAAACAGAGCTTGGATGGCGTGTACAGGTACAGCTGCCCGTGCAGCTTCAACACGATACCACAGTTCATCAAGAGTAGTGACTGGCGTATTGTGACGAGCCAGTTGCTCGGCCACCATTGACCAGACGTTTTAAATTGGTGAGAGATCTGGAGAATGTGCTGGCGAGGGCAGCGGTCGAACATTCTCTATATCCAGAAAGGCCCGTACAGGACCTGCAACATGCAGTCGTGCATTATCACGCTCAAACGTAGGGTTTCGCAGAGATCGAATGAAGGGTGGAGCCACGGGTCGTAACACATCTGAAATGTAACGTCCACTGTTCAAAGTGCCGTCAATGCGAACAAGAGGTGACCGAGACGTGTAACCAATGGTACTGTAACCTCCCCCTCACTTATCGACCTTAATGACAGTGAAAAATGAAACTGCGTGTACCTAATGGAAATTTGGGAAAAGCAATCGTCACCGAAGTTAATCTGTCGGTAAAGAGGGAGGAAAGGGTTACATCTAAATGAAAAGGAAAAATGAAAATGAAACTGGTGGAAATTAATTTTGAAAAGGGGTAAAGTTAATAAAGAAAGTAAATGTGCGGCCGTTACGTTAACAATTAACTAGCGGTAATTAGATATTTGAGATTTGGGGGAAATTACGGTCGCCAGTCCTAAGGACAATTACTATAGTAACTGAAAAAGAAAGGTTATTACACAAATAATTAGCACTAGAAGCGTGGCAACTGAAGGTTGACACGTTTAGTGTGAAAACTGAAAGTTTGTCAGAAGTAATAAATTTCGCTACACTCTGACTTAATCTAGCAAAAGAATTAATAAAACCGGAAAATCGAAAGTTAATTTAGTGACTGAAGTTAATAGCGTGCTTTCTTTCTGAACCACATCGAAATTCAGTAAAATACGGTTAGTCTTGGAGTACCTCAACAATCATTTCAAAAGCAACTTGAATCTACGCAATTTAGAAATAAGAGATTTAACTTTGAACTTGAATTAAATGATTCTGAACAATTAACAATAGTAAAATTTAGTATATACCAAGCTGAGCTGCAGTCACAGGTAAGCTAAAATGCGGTAACTAAACTCGCATTCTTAATTTGTGCTTGTGTAATCTAAATATTGTAACCAGCTATGAATACCTTAACTGAACTTTGAAATTAAAGCAGTGAAATCGAATGATGCTGGCGTTTGAATTTCAACGACACTCGGGTTCATTCCGGAAAAGGAAGGGACCCTGCTTTGTAATGCAATTGGGACAATGAGCAACAAAGGTTCATGCTACGTTGCTGTCATTTAGTTATGAAAATGGATCAGTTTGAAAAGCTGAGGTCTGCCATACAGTTCTAAAACTTCACGTGCTTCCAGTCTTCCTTGATGCTTGATTGAAGGTTTGAAGCCGTCGATCGAGGAGGTGGCAACAGTCACTCATAGTCGGCCGTCGCTGTTGCAGAAGCTGGATGTTGGCGCGCCTTCTTCTCGACACGGTCACCAGGCGAAACGGGCTCTTGATGTGCGCCAGCTAATGCTTCCCGTCCGCGACACCGTGTCAGAAACTATCACAGCATGTCGAGCGCAATTACATACTGCCCAACCCCGAAAGCGCGGCAACTCGCGGGAGCGTCACACAACACACCTGCTCTACTGCACCACCCCAGCCAGACTCCCCTCTGCCCGCGCTCCACACTACAGAGTTAGCACTACCAAAGATCCTAAACACCTTTGTTCTCCACACGACCTATCGATGTATTTGTTCGATAGCATAGTTTTCCCTAGGCCACACCCAGCGTATAAATACAAATAATATTCACAAAACAAATCAACATAAATGCATAAATATATATATATACAAACAGTAAAACAATTACAGTACATAAAGACACAGAAATGTCATATCTTCAGGTAACAAAATAAGGGAAAAAAATTTATAGTACAATAGATGGAAATAGAAGGATATGCATTTCAGGCGTTACAGTATCCCATACCATCACGGCGGGTGATACGCCAGTATGGCGATGACGAATACACGCTTCCAATGTGCGTTCACCGCGATGTCGCCAAACACGGATGCGACCATCATGATGCTGTAAACAGAAACTGGATTCATCCGAAAAAATGACGTTTTGCCATTCGTACACCCAAGTTCGTCGTTGAGTATACTATCGCAGGCGCTCCTGTCTGTGATGCAGCGTCAAGCGTAACCGCAGCCATGGTCTCTGATCTGTAGTCCATGCTGCTGCAAACGTCGTCGAACTGTTCGTGCACATGGTTGTTGTCTTGCAAATGTCGCCATCTGTTGACTCAGGGATCGACACGTGGCTGCACGATCCGTTATAGCCATGCGGATAAGATGGATGTCATCTCGACTGCTAGTGATACGAGGCCGTTCGGATCTAGCACGGCGTTCCGTATTACCCTCCTGAACCCACCGATTCCATATTCTGCTAACAGTCATTGGATCTCGACCAACGAGAGCAGCAATGTCGCGATACGATAAACCGCAATCGCGATGGGCTGCTATCCGACATTTATCAAAGTCGGAAACGTGATGGTACGCATTTCTCCTCGTTACACGAGGTATCACAACAACGTTTCACCAGGCAACGCTGGTCAACTGCTGTTTGTGTATGATAAATCTGCTGGAAACTTTCCTCATGTCAGCACGTTGTAGGTGTCGCCACCGGCGCCAACCTTGTGTGAATTCTGCGAAAATCTAATCATTTGCGTATCACAGCATCCTCTTCCCGTAAGTTAAATTTCGCTTCTATAGCACGTCATCTTCGTGGTGTAGTAATTTTAATGGTCAGTAGTGTATAAGCTGGAGTTGTCCTATGATGTCCCATGTGAGCTCCATTGGAGACTGATCTGGTGATCTAATAGGCCAAGGCAACAGCTCGACACTCTATAGAGAATGTTGGATTAAAACGGCGGTATGTGGGCGAGCTTTATCCTTTTGGAAAACACCCCCTTGAATGCTATTCATGAATGGCGGCAGAACAGGTTGAATCACCAAACTGATGTACAAATTTGCAGTGTGGGGATTGGGAATCACGAGAGTATTCCCGCTGTTCTGCGAACTCGAACCCCAGTCCATAACTGCAGATTTAGGTCCAGTGTCTCTAGCACACAGACAGGTTTGTTTTCAGGTCTTCGTAACACATGGCCATCATTGGCACTGAGGTAGAACTAGCTTCATCAGAAAACACACCAGACCTCCGCGCTGCCCTACAAGGATCTCTCGCTTGATACCATTGAAGACACAAATGGCGGTGGTTTGAGGTCAGTGGACTGCACGCCACAGGGCATCCGGCTCGGATCTGTCCTTGAAGTAACCGGTTTATAACACCACATTGTTTCACTATGGTGCCTGTTCCTGCTCAAATTGCTGCTTCAGACGCAGTACGATGCGACAGAGTCATACACCCGAAGATGATGGTCTTCCCTCCCGATATAACCACGTGGCCCTCCAGAGCCTAGCCTTCTTGCGACTGTACATTCTCGTGACCACCGGTGCCAGCAATTATTTACAGTGACTGCATTCCTGCCCAGTCTTTCTGCAGTATCGTAGAAGGAACATCCAACTTGTCGTACCCCATCTCACGACGTCGTTAAAACTCACCGACGTGCCGATAATGGCGTCTTTATCTCCTTAAAGACGGTCTTGCCTAACATCAGCTCACAATGTTCTGTCTCAAAGGTAACTAACGCTCACGACCGTTAAAACGTGTATTTAAATCAAACACGATTTGCGCTACTAGCGCCACTCTTATGCGAGTGGTGCCCAATTTGAACAGACATTATCTTTTTGATGCAGAAACACGCCTACGAACTTTCGTTTACGTCGCACAGTTCCACCTTGGTGTTGCAATATTTTCCGTCAGTGTAGTTTTTGCACCTCATGTTCACTCCAGATTGTGCACATGAAGATAGATGTGTATTTCCATAGAATAATGCTGCGTACTGTCCCTGTGGCAAGAAGACAGAGAAAAAGAGTTTAATGTCTCGTCATGAATAATGCCTGTACGGCGAGTTGTATCGAAAAATGAATTCTGTTAATTGCAACGACAGTGTGCATGGCATTGTAACTGGTATCCAACTGACAGCTCCCACTGTCATTGCCAGTTGGCTACACATCAATCACTATTTGTGGTATCACGTATCGACACCACCCCAAGGGCATCTCAAAGCTGGCAACGGAATTGCAGGTTTCCTTTAGATGCCGATAGGAGTTCTGCGGGATCTGGTGGACCCAATGGTGTGTGCCTGCTGAGCCATTCCTCCAACGACTCTGGGCTTTGAGCACCCTCTGCAGCCGCACTACAGGACCTCGGTGGCAGCGACGCACGCCACTTGCAGCTGGAGCCCCTTCGCTACGACACCATCTTAGCTCAAAGGGCTCATCGTTTTTGCTGTTGTAATAGCTGGAATCTGTTTAGTGCTGCATTATTTGTAATGAGTCTTCATACACACAGAAAAATACAGATTATGTAAACCTTTTATTTACTGTGTTTACTTGTTCGCTCACCATTTTGTTCCAATGATGACAGTTGCTGCACTACTCAGTAGCCCACCTCTCCTTACCACTGTGTATGAGTTCATACACAACACTGTTCACTATGCATATCAATATACATCAACTGTCACGATAAATCTGCCATCATCCAGCATATGATGTACAACGACTGCATGTTACAAGCATCGTCACTCAAAGAGATGACATAGTTTGTTCAGAGATAGTGATTTGGTTTTATGAGCATCTAATACAATCGATTTAAGTGTGGGTAGAATATCATATCTTTGTGTGTTGATCTTTGTAATGTGCACCAGTTGTGCAGCACATGCTCAGTGTTTGCAGACTGATCATGACCATGGATACGTACTTATATTCACAGTGAATAGTGAGTGAGCCGGCCTGTGTGGCCGTGCGGTTCTAGACGCTTCAGTCTGGAACCGCGTGACCGCTACGGTCGCAGGTTCGAATCCTGCCTCGGGCATGGATGTGTGTGATGTCCTTAGGTTAGTTAGGTTGAAGTAGTTCTAAGTTCTAGGGACTGATGACCACAGATGTTAAGTCCCACAGTGCTCAGAGCCATTTGGATACCAATTACAAAGCGGCAAGTAAAAGAAATGTTTTTCGCTAGAACTCACCGTATAAAACATTATTCACGATGACACAATGAAGTCTTTTGATCTATCTTCTTGTCACGGAGCTACCACCCAGCACCATGCTTGGAAAGTAGGCCTAAACACGAAACTTCCATGTGCAGAATCTGATAATCAGTCTGAAAAAGCTTTGAAAACTGGTTAATGGACTAAACAAATGTTTCAAAAAAATTGCTGGTTGCAGTTTTCTGTATTCTCAGAGACCACATCATTTCATCTCCACTCAGCAAGATACAACTCCTACTTAATCGGTTCTAAGATTCCTGTAATTGCTTCCCAAAATATTTAGGAGTCAGTTAAACATATTTCCCGAACCCGTCGAAAACGCTTGGCTCCAAAGTAAATATAATCCAGAAAACTGCCACAAATAAGAGGGCAGCAAATGCATTATGCTACTCAGTGCTTCAATTTCACTCATGCCTTCAACTTTTGAAGTTATTTGTTTTGAGCTGGAGTCTTGACCTTCCCAATTAATACACGTACTCAGCAGGTTGCACTCAGCATTCATCTAGCCTTGGTAGTGGTGTTCATATGTACTTTTCTGGGTCTTTCCCTTAATCTGTTATTTAATTCAGCAATTATTAGCAGGTGGATAGACATAGCTAATTATATGATACTTTCTTCATCCACAACCTCAATGTATTGTCGAAATTATGGCACCATTTTAACCATCATAGGTTGTCAGTTTTATTCTTTTAATTTTGACGATATTGTGAATAATTTTCTAAGTTCACAGATCGATGTGACATGGGCCTGTGACCAAACGTAACGAATTTTTTTACTACAGTAGTGAGGGACAGTGATGTTATACCACCTTATGACTTGTGGATAGCAATAAGCGCAGAGGCTATTTTCATTAAGGACATATAAAACTGAAGCCAATTTCAAAAATAACTAATAAGACCATGTAGAAATATTGCAGCAATAACGAAAGTTTGAATAAGCCTGTAATGGTTATAAGTATTGTCAAAGTCCATCATGTAACAAGTTTAATAAGAATTGACGACCAGCAGCTTCCTCTGTCGATAAGTTTGTCTCTGAAAAGTCACAGGTCTTAGCATGCTCTATGGTTGACGCATGTTTCCCCCGATTGTAACAGTTATGTGTACATATGAGGGCGGAAAAGTACACAGCATGCTGCTAAACTAATGTTCAAGGGCTGTTAGTAAGGTTTTTGCCTACATGACATGTTGTGAAAGTTCTCTTGTAAGTTTATTGCTATGTGCAAGATCATATTTGTAACATTTGACACGTGTATGTGTCAACATTTCAAAAACCCAGTCAATAATTATGGAACCAACGACCTGCACCTTGCTCCTCCATTACTTTTATGTTACCATTTATGGCTGTCCTGTCAAGTTAACTAATAAACTAAAATATCTTAGATTAACCTTCAGCTGGCAATTAACGTGGAAATCTCACTTACTAGCCATCCACAATAGCTAAAACTACTCAAACTACTAACAGGTTGAACTTGGAGATTACATCCCTTCACTGCTATCCACACCTACAAAACCTTGATCTGACCAATCCTCTGTTATGAAAAAGTTGCATGGCTCCATCCCACCAAAGTTTTTAAGTCCCACCAAATCGTCGAACTGTATGCACTGTGTATCCGTTACCTTCCCCCACATGGATCCTCTACCATCACATGACATTCCCGCTCCTCCTCACCCATATTGAACACATCTATATCTCCTAAACTACACTCCTGGAAATGGAAAAAAGAACACATTGACACCGGTGTGTCAGACCCACCATACTTGCTCCGGACACTGCGAGAGGGCTGTACAAGCAATGATCACACGCACGGCACAGCGGACACACCAGGAACCGCGGTGTTGGCCGTCGAATGGCGCTAGCTGCGCAGCATTTGTGCACCGCCGCCGTCAGTGTCAGCCAGTTTGCCGTGGCATACGGAGCTCCATCCCAGTCTTTAACACTGGTAGCATGCCGCGACAGCGTGGACGTGAACCGTATGTGCAGTTGACGGACTTTGAGCGAGGGCGTATAGTGGGCATGCGGGAGGCCGGGTGGACGTACCGCCGAATTGCTCAACACGTGGGGCGTGAGGTCTCCACAGTACATCGATGTTGTCGCCAGTGGTCGGCGGAAGGTGCACGTGCCCGTCGACCTGGGACCGGACCGCAGCGACGCACGGATGCACGCCAAGACCGTAGGATCCTACGCAGTGCCGTAGGGGACCGCACCGCCACTCCCCAGCAAATTAGGGACACTGTTGCTCCTGGGGTATCGGCGAGGACCATTCGCAACCGTCTCCATGAAGCTGGGCTACGGTCCCGCACACCGTTAGGCCGTCTTCCGCTCACGCCCCAACATCGTGCAGCCCGCCTCCAGTGGTGTCGCGACAGGCGTGAATGGAGGGACGAATGGAGACGTGTCGTCTTCAGCGATGAGAGTCGCTTCTGCCTTGGTGCCAATGATGGTCGTATGCGTGTTTGGCGCCGTGCAGGTGAGCGCCACAATCGGGACTGCATACGACCGAGGCACACAGGGCCAACACCCGGCATCATGGTGTGGGGAGCGATCTCCTACACTGGCCGTACACCACTGGTGATCGTCGAGGGGACACTGAATAGTGCACGGTACATCCAAACCGTCATCGAACCCATCGTTCTACCATTCCTAGACCGGCAAGGGAACGTGCTGTTCCAACAGGACAATGCACGTCCGCATGTATCCCGTGCCACCCAACGTGCTCTAGAAGGTGTAAGTCAACTACCCTGGCCAGCAAGATCTCCGGATCTGTCCCCCATTGAGCATGTTTGGGACTGGATGAAGCGTCGTCTCACGCGGTCTGCACGTCCAGCACGAACGCTGGTCCAACTGAGGCGCCAGGTGGAAATGGCATGGCAAGCCGTTCCACAGGACTACATCCAGCATCTCTACGATCGTCTCCATGGGAGAATAGCAGCCTGCATTGCTGCGAAAGGTGGATATACACTGTACTAGTGCCGACATTGTGCATGCTCTGTTGCCTGTGTCTATGTGCCTGCGGTTCTGTCAGTGTGATCATGTGATGTATCTGACCCCAGGAATGTGTCAATAAAGTTTCCCCTTCCTGGGACAATGAATTCACGGTGTTCTTATTTCAATTTCCAGGAGTGTAACTCTAAACTAGATTCCATTGTCTCCCCTCTGATCACCAAACCTGGTCTGCTTCTGTGCCTTCACAAACAAATCCCTCGGTTCCTATACCTACACACTCTCCATATCCCATCCCTACGCAACTTCAACCAACTCCCTCTCATAGACAGTTAGGTTCACCCCGGTATTTAACCTTCCTATCAACTTTAACTCTTCCCCATCTATCCCACTACACATCTGGGCACCTCTCTCCTTTTCCCTCCATCCTTCCTTCATCCCTTCCTTCCTGTAACCACCACCCTACCCCCATTGCTCCTCACCCTCTGTCTCTTGCATCTTCTGTATTTCCACTACCCACCTCAACTCCTATCATCTCCATAGTTTTTCTACCTCCTATCGTTTTACACAAACCCCTCAACCCTATGGAACATATCCTCTCCTTTCACAATAGTTCTCATCCAGTGCAGATCCTTCAGATTTTAAGTGAAAGTGCAGTGCTCCAGTGCTTTTTTATAGATGAATATCACCATTTTGTAGCTGTGTCTTTCAAATTACATATATTTTTTGTCCTTTTAGCTGTCCATCTTTAATATTTTTAATTTAAAAATGGGAGACAATCTCTACATTCTTTCTCATAGTTGTTGTATTTTTAGGAATGCTCTTGGTCATATGGGGTGAGGGGCACGAAATAACACAAAATAAAGAAATGTGTGTGTGGGGGAGTGTTTGTGTCCTCATGTAACATGCAACAAAAAGATTAAATATGACACACACATCACCAACATCATGTGAGTAATTTAAACTACAACTAATACGCAAGTGTAATGTTGTCCACTAATAAGTCTTACGTACTTACTGAACATTTGGTATTATACCGCAGACATTTGACAATGGTCTAATGCCGAAACTGGCCAGTAATGTAATTCATGTACATGGTTGCATTAGAGGAATAAAAATAATAGCCTACAATGGTTAAAATAATTCAACAATTTAGACAAATTTTATGACATTATTAGCATTTTCTTTCCAGTTTCCACCACTCTGCGGCTAGGTATTTTGCATGTTCAATAATCTATTTAAACCGTTGTGCAGTCAATTCCATGCATTTTAGCAATAAACAGGACTATATTGTGAGCTTTAATTTCATTCCACAATTTGATGAAACCTTTATCATTATTTCTGTGTTAGCTACAGTACATTTGTGTTTGCACTTATGGAAGGGTTGCATAGTGTTTTATTGTGTACCTGGGGTTTAGAGGTTTTCGTTGAAGACCAGAAGTGTTTATGTGTGTGTTAGCATCAGGACATGTCAAATTTAAACCGTACTCATGCATACAATTTAGCTAGCATGAACGAATTTGAAGAAGCGAAATCCAGTCATTCAGAAACTAGAGATAGTGTTATGGGTTTCCTGAAGGGTTATATACAACAGAGCGAGGCTAGTGGAACTGGGAATGATAATTTATAGGGAATGGTTGACCTAGGTATCGAGCTGAGTAACGTACAGAATAGTAGGGACCAGTTAGAGAGTCAGTCTATGAATGAGGAAAACATGACAATGACACAGGCAACGGAAGACTCCGACGCCATGAGGAAGTAACACAAATAGTTACAAACCGCGTGCCAAGCGGCCGCTTAGTACTATGGCGATGTAGCGACTATTGTTGTTTCTGCTGCACATATTATTAGTGCGGTTTTATCCGTTAACAATAACGTCCTCAGCATAGCTATCTTTTTAGTTTAGTTGTAATTTCTACCTAATTCTAGGGCCTCCATATTAGCTTGTGGCTGATTTACCATCCGTGCACAAAGTTTGTCGTGCGTTGCTATTAAATATGTTTTAATTCCCGCATCATCGCTTTTGTGCGACAACTTTTGGCAATCACTTAGGTCCCGATCCGTGTTAACTTTCTAATCCCGCTCCCATGCATAAGAAGAGCGTTTCCTGGCCGCGCGCATGCGCAGTGATTTCGATAGCCGCGCATGTGAGCAGGCTGCGGTGCCTCAGTTCGGTGGAGAGCCTGTGGCCATCGTACGTTGGCTGGGGCGAGGCAGCACACACAGGGTTGAAATAAGTAAAATTACTGACTTGGTACATGTGTACCGTGTATTCGTAAAAAAATTTTTATGCGGTCTTGCCGCTGTAAGTGTTGATTTTAACCTTTGACTATGCCTATTTAGGCAAGCTGTTTTATATTTGTTCTGAAGAAGGCGTGGTTACCCACTCTGAAACCTAGGTAAACACCAGGTAGTTCGTGCAATCGAGGCGAACTTTTCATAATTATTTCGATACTTACGATTGTTGACGCGCTGCAATGTTGAAAGTTCTTAAATTCTCAATATAACAAATACTTATTCATTTCATTAGTGTACAGTGGTGAAAGATATGTGTAATTTTTCAGTGATTTGTTTCCGCTGGTTTAGTGTAAGAACACGAAGGCAGCAAGGGTAGAATTCGAAACGGTCAAAAAACGGTTATTTCGCTAAAAGGCAGAGACGCAGTCAGGTATGCAATTGGCGACGAGTGCTCTTCGAGGCGGCCACGGCGTCCTAAAGCTGAGCACGGCAGGAGGCGGTAGCCTAAACGCGGCAAGTATTAAACTTGAACTAAGAGGCACAGTGAGAACAGTATTTTCTAAAACTACAGGGATCTGCAAGAGGATGGGAGAATATGGGACACTCGGATTGAAGGAAATCTGCTGGGCCCAAAAGACGCCAGCCGTAATTCAAATTAAAATGGCTCTGAGCACTATGGGACTCAACTTCTGAGGTCATTAGTCCACTAGAACTTAGAACTACTTAAACCTAACTAACCTAAGGACATCACACACATCCATGCCCCAGGCGGGATTCGAACCTGCGACTGTAGTGGTCGCGCGGTTCCAGACTGTAGCGCCTAGAACCGCTCGACCACCCTGGCCGGCCAGCTGTAATTGATGCGAAAGTTTTGTAGGAGAGCTCATGACTGGGTCACCAAAATTATTATCCTAGCAGAGATGGAAACTTGTGAGTGCCTGAGTGCATCAGCTATCATTAGCCGAAATGTGAAACCAAACTCATGGTGGAACAGAATTTCTGTATTCCACCCCCTCTCTAAGGGTGAAATGCGTATTACTGGCGAATAAGAGCGGAGTCTATAACAGGGGGCGGATGTATTTTCATTAATTCCTCATTTGAGGGAACGTGGAAGGTCTACAGTGTTTGTCTAGTGAGAATCTGGTGCTGGCAGAAACAGCACATGTTTTGGAAGGTAAGTAGATGAACAATTCTCTTAGAGCTTCAGCAGGCAATGCTTTGGCTGATGGTCGTTTTCATATTCTGTCTCAGATTGGAACACAAATATTGGAACTGAACTTGAAACTTTCAGCTATCACTACAGTTATTCTCTGCATCTGAGTTTTAGAACGGTGGTAAGTATGTGCAGCGTTTGCTCACGATACGATAAAGCGAGTGCAAAGTTATTTGTTTCGAGTTAGGGTGTTGCTCTTATGAATAATTCATGGCTTCAGCTAGTCCAACTCAACATGCACTTAGGAAAGGGTACTGCTGCTCATATTTACTTCTCTGGATCTTTCCTTCAATCTATTAGCTATTTCAGAAGTCACTGGTTGTCTGTATGCACACTCTAAATTGTACGCTGTTATTAGCATTTCCTTTCCAATTCTAGTCCCCTGGCCCAAGGTATTATTGTGTATGTTCAATAATATGTTCAAACTAATGTGCACTTATTAATTGCTTTTATTACCTATTCCCTGTTTTGGATGAAGTACGTGAATTTTACAAACGGGACTGTATTGTAAACTTTAGTTTCACTCCATAGTTTTGTGAAACTCTTTCTCATTATTTCTATGCGAACTGTGGTACTCATATTTCAGTTTTAATTGGGCTATCCCATTTCAAGTTCAGATGTTCAATAATACGTATTGTTCAACTTTGTCTTAATACTCCTCATGATCTTATGGGTAGGGGTCTGTTCACTGTATAGGCACCGGATTCAGATCGTGCAGCATCACAGGGATACGCTTATTGCTCCACCATCATCCCACAATGCGACCTACCTTGGATCGACCATTGTGTCACAGATGTGCACAGTATCACTGAGAACTGGAAATAATGTTGTAATGAACAGCCACCTAATTCAAAACCCAGCGAAGAAGGCTGCAGTGTTTTATTTTCCTCATCGCGATTGGTCAAGACCCAACAGCATCCGAATGGGATAAGGCAGATGTAGCAGCTTCTTGACATGGGGCTAATTTGAAAGTGCTATGTCGGACTGTCGTATCGAAGAACAAATAATAAATTATATTGTGAAGAACTCCCCACTCTATGCTTTAAAGGTGGTCTGAAACATCTGCATGAAGTGATGCGATCGATTGTCAAATTTAAATGTTCACCTGCAAATAAATTGTATGTGTATATAGGAATGTTTCTATCGATTACGATGCTGTAGACCACTACTGCATGGAAGCAGATCGCTCTCAGTTTATCTACGTCGTTCTGTTAATTATTTCAGAAAGTTTTGAAGCGTATCTGTTGTTTATTAAATTATTTGGAAGGCTTTGTGGAAGAAGCAGTCCTGACATCGGCAACCTTACTGAAAATTCTCTGTTGTTTATCTGCTATATTCGATTCTGGGAAGGGGACGCCGACTGAAAGTGTAATTTTAGTTGCTTACTATTGGAGGACAAGTTCATTACGTCTGGCCATATATCAAGCTCAAACGACATACGAATTTAATTTCGACAACAGAAACGCAATATTTTCTATTTAAATTGTGGCCAAGTACTTTATATATAAACAGCATATGAATGGATAAGGAAGAGACGTGGTTCGCCAAGTTGAATATCCAGTTCGTTTACGATTTCACGAATTAAATTTATTTTAAACAAACTAAAATCAAAACGAGGTAACCAGTCCTTTACCTTAGATAATAATCCGCACTATAATGAGAATAACTAGAAATATGCAATCATGGGGAATGTACTCTCATTTATTTCAAACGAAATTTGAGATCATTGTTTCATAATGTGAGTACGGGAAAGGAATAACGTGTTTCCGTAATAAAAATGATTAAATACAGATGAAAACACTAGGTCACTTGAGTTTTGGTCTTCAGCCCAGAGACAGGTTTGATGCAGCTCTACATGCTACTGTATCCTATGCAAGTTTCTTGATCTCCGAGTAACTACTGCAACCTACATCCTTCTTAATCTGCTTAGTGTATTCATCTCTTGGTCTCCCTCTACGATTTTTACCCTCCACACTGCCCTCCAATACTAAACTAGTGATCCCTTGATGCCTCAGAACGTGTCCTATCAACCGACACCTTCTTCTAGTCAAGTTGCTCCAAAAATTCCTCTTCACTCCAATTCTATTCAGTACCTTCTCCTCATTAGTTACGTGATCTACCCATATAATCTCCAGTATTCTTCTCGAGCACCGCATTCCGAAAGCTTCTATTCTCTTCTTGTCTAAACTGTTTATCGTCCACGTTTCACTGCCATATATGGCTACGCTCCATGCAAATACTTTCAGAAAAGACGTCCTTACACTTAAATCTTGTAACCTCCCTCTTACTAATCGGCCTATCCTGCTTGCGATATAAAATATGACCATGGGTCGCGTATGCCTAATGGATTTTTCTAATTGGATTAGGCTATCTTTCCCGAAGAAGTGATACCGATAAGTAGGAGGAAAGTGTACAACCGACCCTTCCGATGGAAAGTCTACTAAAAATAAAAAGTAATTAAACCGAACAGGGCTATAATTTGGAAAATAAAAGTTTTTTTGTTCATTCACTCACTGACAACACTGGACAGAAAAGGGATACCACTGATTATGAATCCAAAAGTTACACTAATGAACGAAAAGGGAATAATAAATGGTCCACAGCCCACTATTGCAATTTACATCCAAAATCCTGTACAAAGTGATGGGAAAGAAAAACATGCATTATTAAACACTGACGTGTCAACTGAAGGTTGCCACATTTTTTGACATTAATTTTAAGTGAGTATGTAATGATAAAGAAAATTGAGAAGTCACTCTTACGTTATGTTTGGCATTAAATTTTGAAAAAGGCAGTCGAGTAATGATTTGAAAATATACAGTTAAACTGTATGTTAGTACTGAACTTCGTTACGTGAACAATGACTTTCAGTGACTTCAGCATAACGTCATCAAAGAAATTTAGAAAGAAAGAAAGCACTTTTTACTTTGCTGTACTTATTTTGCACATTGGATTTCATATTATTGTCTGAACAACTGAGCCTTTTTTACTGACTTGAACAGAATTAAATACTAGAATACGTACCAAACCAAACAGCGATGTGCTCCAAGCTATATGTCAAATAAATAAAACTTCAGCTTTCTTAATTTGTGCATTTCTTCGTATTTGGATTTTTTCCAATGATTGATTCTCAAGCTTGAAAAATGAAATTGCTTTACTTTAGTCATATTGTACAACAGTTAACTGAAAGTAGAGTGAGGCTAAAATTCTTAAAAGAGAATTTATTCATTAATAAACTGGCTGTAACTACTCAATTTATTTCTTATGACACTCAGTTAGCATATTAGGGAAAAAAAGTAACAAGGATCCTGCTTGGTAACAATGTCTGGGGGCAATGAGGACTCAATCGCCTTGAGTTTAACTGATTATTATTTAAATAAATCTTATCAATCAAATCACATTAAGTTGTGCTGCTGGATTAGCCGTTAATACTTTCTACCAATGAACTGTCTTACTTCAGTGATGTGAATACGACGAAACTCGGAGCCGACGACGAAACTGTGTTGCTGGAACTGCTGCTGTTGTTGAAGACAGTAGCGTATTGTGGAACCACGACTAATTACAGGAACGGGCAATCGTATTTAATACAGCCTCTTCCGCCCGTCTACTGTCCGTACTCCTGCTCTAGACATCTGGCCGGCGCGTGTACATGATGCCGCCGAAAATGGTACTCTCTACTGCGAGAGCGTTAACACCACACTGCCGCACACTACAAGCGCTGGAACCCGTCTCCCGCTCTCTCCGCGCGCTCTGCACACTCCCTACCCAAAGATTTTACAACGCACATGCACTGGTATTATCGTTGCTAGCCGATACAAATAACAATTCCTTTGGCATTTTCCCAGAGCTTGTAAGTTTCACAGTAAAACACAGATACATACAGTGAAACGTCAACAGACTTCTACCTAAATGTACACATACAGTGAAGCAATGTCCTTACTTATTAAAAGAAAGCATTTAAATAACAAATATTTACATAAAATTTTAAAAAAATTACGTATTGGTAGCAGGTGCCGTGCGTCCTGCATTTTCGGTGTTACAATCTACATCTGATGTTATCATATTTCTCTTCTTAAAAAACGCTTACCTTTCCATTGCCAATCTCCGTTTTATATCCTCCTTACTTCGATCATCCTCAATTATTTTATTCCCAAATAGCAGAACTCATTTACTACTTTAAGTGTCTTATTTCCTAATCTACTTCCCTCAACATCAGCTGATTTAACTCGACTACATTCCATTATCCTCGTTTTGTTTTTGTTGATATTCACCTCATATCCTCCTTTCAAGACACTGTGCATTCTGTTCAAATGCTCTTCCAGGTACTTAGCTGTCTCTGACAGAATTACAATGTCGTCAGAAAACCTCAAAGTTTTTATTTCTTCTCCATGGATTTTATTTCCTACTTTAAATTTTTCTTTTTTTTTCCTTTACTGCTTGCCCAATATACAAATTGAATAACATAGGGGATAGGTTACAACACTGTCTCACTCCCTTCCCAACCACTGCTTCCCTTTCACACCTCTCGACTCTTATAACTGCCGTCTGGTTTCTGTACAAATTGTAAATAGCCTTTCGCTCCCTGTATTTTACCCCCGGCCACCTTCAGAATTTGAAAGAGAGTATTCCAGTCTACATTGTCAAAAGCTTTCTCTAAGTGTGTAAATGCTATAAACGTAGTCTATCTTCCGTGAGAAGTACAATATCAGTATTGCTTCTCATGTTCCTACACTTCTCCAGACTCCAAACTGATCTTCCCCGAGGTCGGCTTCTACCAGTTTCTCCTTTCGTCTCTAAGGAATTCGTGTTAGTGTTTTGCAACCGTGACATATTAAACTGATAGTTCAGTAATTTTCACATCTGGCAACACCTGCTTGCTTTGGGATTAGAATTATTATATTCTTCTTGAAGTCTGAGGGTGTTTAACGTGCCTCATACAGCTTGCTCACCAGATGAAGAGCTTTGTCATGGCTGGTTCTCCCAGGGCTATCAGTAGCTCTGATGGAATTACTCCCGGCGCCTTGTTTCGACTTATGTCTCTGAGTGCTCTGTTAGGTTCTTCACCCAATATCATATCTCACATTTCATCTTCATCTGCATCCTCTTCCGTTTCCATAACATTGCCCTCAAGTGAACCGTCCTTGTGAAGACCTTGTATATACCCGTTCCAACTTTCTGTTTACCCTTCGCTGCTTAGGACTGGTTTTCCATCCGAGCTGTTGATATTCATACAGGTGGTTCCCTTTCCTCGAAAGGTCTCTTAAATTTTCCTGTAGGTAGTATCAGTCTTGCCCTATGTGATATATGCTTCTACATCCTTACATTTGTCCTATAGCCATCCCTGCTTAGCCGTTTTCTAATTCCTATCTATATTACTCTTGAGACTCGTACAAAATTTATATTGGAAGAGAAAAACTGCCACATTGCTAAATCTACTGTTGTAACATCCCACCCCTCACTTATCTGGTTTTGGTGCGTGCTCACCCCAGCTAATTGACTAACAGATCAACAGAGAGTGCAAAACTGACGCAATATCAGATAACACAAAGAAAGTAATAAGGCCCTGTGACTCCTGATTGAACTGCGTTGCCAGTGTTGACATTAATTGATACAGAATTGATCACTTTTAATTAAAAAGGGATGCACATTGATGTTATATGCAGCCCATGAACACCAGATGCAAATGTTGAACATAAAATTAATTAAGAAAGTGACTTGGGATTTCAACTACTTGATTGAAAACAGATGCAGTCGATTATCACAAATTTATTTTAACTCACAACCTTCAATCATCACATTACATGACTCTCCTAACAGGCAGTGGTAATAAATTGCGTTTGCGTGGAGTAAAGCTCGATAACTCAAAAGTAATTCCTATCGACTGACCCAGGCGTAATGCAAAGTGCGAGAAGAATTCTACAGTACACGGTCCATGAAACCCTCGTGGAAACTTTGCTGACCTGATCCAACAAATTAATCAGTGGCCGAAGCGGGCGCAATATCACCGAATACAGCGTGGTGGAGCGGCGTCGTTGTGTGGATGTTGGCCGACCTCGTGGTGCTGCAAGGCTGCGCTCGTCTATTCACTCCTCGCTATCTTGCTCAGTACATAGCTGAACCAAATCTTTCTATCTCCAAGCTCAATCTGCAGAGAAGTTCACTCTTTCTCAGGCAAGACGAGTAAAGAACGCCACGTCTGCACTCTAGGCAAACTAGGAACGGAAGACCTCTACTGAGACTTGGCCAGTCTGCTCTTCACCTCGGTTTCCCCTCCAGCAAAATCACTTACGCCAATTGCAGCGCAAGTCATGTTAATTATGCATCGCTTCCCAACGCTGACCAATACCTGCGCTGGGAAGTGAACAAATTCCCACAAAACTTCTTCTATTTAGCTCCCCCCAGGCCACCCATCAAGGTTAGCATCTGCACAAACACCAAGTTTTCCGGAATTCTTACTCCCAGGAGAGTACTTCAAATTCCTTGGTCCTATGTTCCCATTGGAGGCCGGCATATTTCATCCTGTTGCTCTTCACCTGATTTACTTCAGGCCCTGCGGACCGTGAATTCAGCATGAAGTTGCTATAGTCATGAACACGCATATTTTGACCTCTGTCGACTGCTCCACCGTAGCTTTGCGTGGCTTTGTCGCATGTTTCACAGAAAACGGGACGACGGACATTTATCAACAGGCATACAAGTTCTCCGTCTGTTTCCCAGTACACTAGCATGGAGTCGGGGTCAACCACTCACTCACTGTCACTCATCTTAAGGTGGCTGGAGGCCGTGCACCGTTACCACTTTCTCAGAGGTTGAGCTGCTCTAAGTTGCCTATTGTCGCTTCCCTTCGCCGTTCACCAGCCGGCCACGGTCAACTCTAAATGCTTCCCTGGGGTAAACCAGCGTGCAGTAAATCGACTCGTTTCCACAAAGTGTTCATGTCACGTGAATTACTTTAAAACCATCACCCGACATTAATTATTCCACTATGTCCATACTATACCCTCTACAAGATGCATTGTGCCTTGTCAGTCATTTTGTTCAGCCCTACTGTTCGCTCAACGTGAGTTAGGTGATCTTTAATGACTTCATGTAAGGGGCATAGTTCTTGCCATCTTACACTGTAGATACTGAAGACTGAGCAAAACAGCAAGTCATCACAATCAAAAGATACAAAACCCTTGAATATTCGTTAAATTGAGGAAAAAAATAATAAGGTTCCACCGCCCATACAGGTATTCCTCACACATCAAAGAAAAAGAACAATTGGTTGAAGAAAGCTGTATCCCACTCCAGCATAATCAGATGGTCATATAGGTGGACAGAAACGATAACGTAAGAATGTCATGAAAAGACATGAAATCAGAAATCAGGAAAATAGACCGAATTTAGCTATGAGTGTAGGTATTAATTTCACAATAGAAAACACCAGTGGTGTCACAACTGTGAGATTTCTATACAGGGCGTACCACAATAAGTAGTGGCCGCTTGGGGTGCCAAGCAAGGAGGGGCGCCCAAGTGAATGATTTTATTTATCTAAAGTATTGAGGATGGAACAACCTGATAAAATAGCTAACTTAGCACGATTCCTTTGTCTTGCTATGCAACATGGTAGCTAAACGACCTACAGACGAAGGACTACTCACTTGAAGACCATAAACATTCATGCACATGTGAAATGATACTCTAAATAAATAACGTAAATTTTCTCCTAGCATTACAAGCCTGAAATCTCATACTGTAACAGAATTAAAGTATACCAAAACCATTGCTACATGTCTATCCAAATCTTAGAGTGTTTACGAGAGACACAACGACGTACCAAGAGCTTGTATCAGAGTGTGTGGATATCTCACTTGCCATTTCTCATCCTCTCCAGAAGCCACAAGGGGGGAGCTCTAAGCCAAAGAACCATTGCTACCTGGTATCCGCCCTTCTGTACACTTTCATACATAATCATCTGCCTATACTTGTTGGTAAACACTCAAACCGGACGTACAGAATTACAGCAAAAAGTTGGGACATGGGAAAGAGGATTAGGATAACAAAATATACAGAATGTCGCAGCAGGAGTGATTAATATACAGGGATGCGACAGGACTAATCATTCGAAGCAAATAATCCTAGCAAACACGGGCTCTGAAATGCATACCTTGAGAGTATGAGCACTTGTCCATCTTCACTGATATGAAAACATTTCTCCTATTCAACAAGTGCCCATAGGTACGAGTTTTAAAGCCTATGTCTACTCGACAACTTTTTCTTCTTTTAGTCCACACAACTCCTCCCAACACATGGAAAGCTTGTAGGAACAGGGTTTGTTTCCAGTAGTAACGGTGGAGAATTGCTCGTAGCTCTTAACGTATGCGTTTTAAGCCCATATTTACTAGACTCTTTGGTTCGAAAAATCGTTCCATCATATCGTTTAATACACTACTGGCCATAAAAATTGCTACACCAAGAAGAAATGCAGATTATAAACAGGTAGCCATTGGACAAATATACTATACTAGAAATGACATGTGATTACATTTTCATGCAATTTGGGTGCATAGATCCTGAGAAATCAGTACCCCAAACAACCACCTCTGGCCGTAATAACGACCTTGATATGCCTGGGCATTGAGTCAAACAGGGCTTGGATGGCGTGTACAGGTACAGCTGCACGTGCAGCTTCAACACGATACCACAGTTCATCAAGAGTAGTGACTGGCGTATTGTGATGAGCCAGTTGCTCGGCCACCATTGACCACACATTTTCAATTGGTGAGAGATCTGGTGAATCTGCTGGCCAAGGCAGCAGGCGAACAATTTCTGTATCCAGAAAGGCACATACAGGACCTGCAACATGCGGTCGTGCATTATCCTCCTGAAATGTAGGGTTTCGCAGGGATCGAATGAAGGGTGGAACAACGGGTCGTAACACATCTGAAATGTAACGTCCACTGTTCAAAGTGCCGTCAATGCGAACAAGAGGTGACCGAGACGTGTAACAAATGGCACCCCATACCATCACGCCGGGTGATACGCCAGTGTGGCGATGAAGAATACACGCTTCCAAAGTGCGTTTACCGCGATGTCGCCAAACACGAACGCGACCATCATGATGCTGTAAACAGAACCTGCATTCATCCGAAAAACTGACTTTTTGCCATTCGTGCCCCAGGTTCGTCGTTCAGTACACCATCGCAGGCGCTCCTGTCTGTGATGCAGCGTCAAGGGTAACCGCAGCCATGGTCTCCGAGCTGGTAGTCCATGCTGCTGCAAACGTCGTCGAACTGCTCGTGCAGATGGTTGTTGTCTTGCAAACGTCCCCATCTCTTGACTCAGGGATCGAGACGTGGCTGCACGATCCGTTATAGCCATGCGGATAAGGTGCCTGTCATCTAGACTGCTAGTGTTACGAGGTCGTTGGGATCCAGCACAGCGTTCCGTATTACCCTCCTGAACCCACCGATTCCATATTCTGCTAACAGTCATTGGATCTCGACAAATGCGAGCAGCAATGTAGCGATACGATAAACAGCAACCGCGAGAGGCTACAATCCGACCTTTATCAAAGTCGGAAACGTGATGGTACGCACTTTCCTCCTCACACGAGGCATCACAACAACTTTTCACCAGGCAACGTCGGTCAATCGCTGTTTGTGTATGAGAAATCGGTTGGAATCTTTCCTCGTGTCAGCACGTTGTAGGTGTCACCGCCGGCGCCAACCTTGTGTGAATGCTCTGAAAAGCTAATCATTCGCATATCACAGCATCTTCTTCCTGTTGCTTAAATTTCGCGTCTGTAGCACGTCATCTTCGTGGTGTAGCATTTTTAATGTGCAGTGGTGTACCTCCTGGCACAAACTTTCGATGCATTCATCGAAAGAAAGTTAGGGGAATCGAATACCCAGCAACATCACAAATAACTGATACAGACATGTAAAATGGAGGTGACGGATTCCTTTCAATGTCATGGCATGTTCATGTATGATGATTTTCCAGAGACCAAACAACTTTTTATGTAAGAATCAATTAAGTATACAAAACAAGCTTGGTGTGTTCGTGTTTCACATCCAGAACGCAGAATATAGCGAAGCTATACTTGACGCTCTCTATACTGACTTCCAACAGGACTTCGATACAGACTTGCGTAGTACATTAGTAAACAGAGTACGTGCATGTGCGATAAAGAACAGATATGCTGTTGGACTAGAGAGTTCGGAAATCCGTAAGTCGTTCTTAACGGGGAGGCTGTGACAAAAACACACATAGCGTCCGGAATAGCTCAAGGCATTGTGACAGAGACGCTGCTGTTCACTCAGTGACAAAAAAGTTAGTCACACAAAAAACCAATGGGAAACAAAATGAAACTTCTTGCTTTGACAAGTTATGTGGTGTTATTGCATTGGTTACAAAATCGACCCTAATTTACAAAGAACTTGTCAATGCGTGTCCACTCACCAGTATGACTTTGTACCCTCTGTGGCATCGATGACTGCACTGATTCGGTTGGAAGGGTGTCTTAAACCATTGCATCCTTTCCCATGGCAAGATCGCCCACAACTTTTTGCACTGGGACTGAGTTGGCGGCTGATCTGGTCGCACAGATGTTAATTAGGGGCAGATATGGGGATCTCGCTGGCCATGGGATTAACTCAATATCACGCAGATAGTTCTTAGAGACACATGCGCCGTGTGGACGAGCATTATCCTGCTGAAAAATAGCCCCACAATGCTGTCATATGAGATGTAACTCATGAGGATGCAGGAAGTTTGTGATGTAGCGTTTGCTGTCATACATGCTTCAATCACTACCAGGCGTTACTTTAAGTCATAATCGACTGCTATCCACAGCGTCATGCCAGAAGTCACACCGCTGCCCCTCTCCAAAACAGTGGAAGAAACAGACATCTCACCAGGTCGCCGAGATACTCACTGACGACGATCATCCAGGCTAGTGCAGAACTATGATTTGTCGCAGACCATATTGTGAATCCAGTCAACAGGAATTCGCTTTTCCCGGGCAGATCACCACTCCAAAAGCAGTCGTCTGTGTATTTCTATTAGCTGCAGCCCAAGCATGGGACGGTAATTCTCTAGCCCGACTGCTGCTAGATTCAATTAAATGGTCCGAGATGACACATAATGTAGCAGGGAGTCCATTATTTGTTGTCGAAAGGCAGGAACAGATTGAGGGTGCTACAATGTGCTTGGTGCACAGTACCTGGTGGTTGTCGGCAGTGGTGGACCAGAACCTTGACAACGAGTATGCCTGCCCCTACGTTCCGATGCAGTCCAGTGTCAGGCCACTCTCATAGATGAGGGCCCCTCAAACCTGGATATTGCACGATTCTATCAGCTGGCCAAGTGGATACCCACAAGACTCCCCCTGTAAAACAATGTCAAGTGTTGACAACTATGTGCTGATAACGCAGCCTCACACGTATTCGTGGCACCTCTGCGTCCTACACAACGATCACTAAACTTCCGACAGTTTGCATTCCTGATTTTCCCTGCCTTGCGTGGTAAGGTCAATAAACAGGAACAACATTAATGCATTCTGGTGTTCGTTCTACCTGTAAGAGATAATTGCGACTGTAATTATTTAAATACACTCCTGGAAATTGAAATAAGAACACCGTGAATTCATTGTCCCAGGAAGGGGAAACTTTATTGACACATTCCTGGGGTCACATACATCACATGATCACACTGACAGAACCACAGGCACATAGACACAGGCAACAGAGCATGCACAATGTCGGCACTAGTACAGTGTATATCCACCTTTCGCAGCAATGCACGCTGCTATTCTCCCATGGAGACGATCGTAGAGATGCTGGATGTAGTCCTGTGGAACGGCTTGCCATGCCATTTCCACCTGGCGCATCAGTTGGACCAGCGTTCGTGCTGGACGTGCAGACCGCGTGAGACGACGCTTCATCCAGTCCCAAACATGCTCAATGGGGGACAGATCCGGAGATCTTGCTGGCCAGGGTAGTTGACTTACACCTTCTAGAGCACGTTGGGTGGCACGGGATACATGCGGACGTGCATTGTCCTGTTGGAACAGCAAGTTCCCTTGCCGGTCTAGGAATGGTAGAACGATGGGTTCGATGACGGTTTGGATGTACCGTGCACTATTCAGTGTCCCCTCGACGATCACCAGTGGTGTACGGCCAGTGTAGGAGATCGCTCCCCACACCATGATGCCGAGTGTTGGCCCTGTGTGCCTCGGTCGTATGCAGTCCTGATTGTGGCGCTCACCTGCACGGCGCCAAACACGCATGCGACCATCATTGGCACCAAGGCAGAAGCGACTCTCATCGCTGAAGACGACACGTCTCCATTCGTCCCTCCATTCACGCCTGTCACGACACCACTGGAGGCGGGCTGCACGATGTTGGGGCGTGAGCGGAAGACGGCCTAACGGTGTGCGGGACCGTAGCCCAGCTTCATGGAGACGGTTGCGAATGGTCCTCGCCAATACCCCAGGAACAACAGTGTCCCTAATTTGCTGGGAAGCGGCGGTGCGGTCCCCGACGGCACTGCGTAGGATCCTACGGTCTTGGCGTCCATCCGTGCGTCGCTGCGGTCCGGTCCCAGGTCGACGGGCACGTGCACCTTCCGCCGACCACTGGCGACAACATCGATGTACTGTGGAGACCTCACGCCCCACGTGTTGAGCAATTCGGCGGTACGTCCACCCGGCCTCCCGCATGCCCACTATACGCCCTCGCTCAAAGTCCGTCAACTGCACATACGGTTCACGTCCACGCTGTCGCGGCATGCTACCAGTGTTAAAGACTGCGATGGAGCTCCGTATGCCACGGCAAACTGGCTGACACTGACGGCGGCGGTGCACAAATGCTGCGCAGCTAGCGCCATTCGACGGCCAACACCGTGGTTCCTGGTGTGTCCGCTGTGCCGTGCGTGTGATCATTGCTTGTACAGCCCTCTCGCAGTGTCCGGAGCAAGTAGGGTCTGTCTGACACACCGGTGTCAATGTGTTCTTTTTTCCATTTCCAGGAGTGTACCTGCCCCCCCCCCCGCCAATGATGAGCACTTTCGTGAAGTTACGTTGGTACCCAAAAATGTCGTATAGGTGCTTCAATTTTTTGTCAGGCAGTGTAGATAAAAAGACCTGCCTGATAATGCGTGCGTAAATAGACGAAGAGATCACATAGTGTTTAACTACGCAGGGGATTAGTCACTGGAATGGGTCACAACTTTCAAGTATCAGGGACATTCTCTCCAGAGGGATATGAGATTAAATAGCCACACAAATCAAGTCGAGGGAAGGCAAATGCCAAGGTTAGATTGACTTTTAGAGTCTTAAGGAACACCATTTCAGTCAAGAAAAAGATCGCTTAGGAAAATCTAATCCATCATTTCTTTAGCATTGTTCGTCAGTCTGGGAATCTTACCACGTTCAGGTATGAGAGGGATGGTAAAGATTCAAAGAAGAGCTGTACCTCTTGTCAAGGGTTTCTTTACCCAGAATTAGTGTCAAAGATAGACCAAAAATTGCAGCGAGAGACGTTCAGATGTATGTTCCGAATCGCGGAGAGCCTTAATCACATAAATCGGAGAACCCACGTGTCCATATTGACCCAGGAAACATACTGCTCCCGTGAATGTACATATCCTGTAGCGACCACAAACTGTGCACTTATTAATTGCTTTTACTACCTATTCCCTGTTTTGGATGAAGTACGTGAATTTTACAAACGGGACTGTATTGTAAACTTTAGTTTCACTCCATAGTTTTGTGAAACTCTTTCTCATTATTTCAATGCGAACTGTGGTAACCATATTTCAGTTTTAATTGGGCTACCCATTTCAAGTTCAGATGTTCAATAATACGTATTGTTCAACTTTGACTTAATACTCCCCATGATCTTATGGGTAGCGGTCTGTTCACTGTATAGGCACCGGATTCAGATCCTGCAGCATCACAGGGATACGCTTATTGCTCCACCATCATCTCACAATGCGAGCTACCTCGGATCGACCGTTGTGTCACAGATGTATACAGTATCACTGAGAATTGGAAATAGCCGGCCGCGGTGGTCTAGCGGTTCCGGCGCTCAGTCCGGAACCGCGGGACTGCTACGGTCGCAGGTTCGAATCCTGCCTCGGGCATGGATCTGTGTGATGTCCTTAGGTTAGTTAGGTTTAAGTAGTTCTAAGTTCTAGGGGACTGATGACCACAGATGTTAAGCCCCATAGTGCTCAGAGCCATTTGAACCATTTGAATTGGAAATAATGCTGCAATGAGCAGCCACCTAATTCAAAACCCAGCGAAGAAGGCTGCAGTGTTTTATTTTCCTCATCGCGATTGGTCAAGACCCAACAGCATCCGAATGGGATAAGGCAGATAGCAGCTTCTTGACATGGGGCTAATTTGAAAGTGCTATGTCGGACTGTCGTATCGAAGAACAAATAATAAATTATATTGTGAAGAACTCCCCACTCTATGCTTTAAAGGTGGTCTGAAACATCTGCATGAAGCGATGCGATCGATTGTCAAATTTAAATGTTCACCTGCAGAGGAGTGCCGACACGCTTCCTCCCAGCTCACCATGTACAAATGGATTAGAGAGGAAAGAAAATGATACTGGTACGCTAGCCACTATCCTCCACACACCGTACGATGGCGTGCAGAGGGCAGATGTAGATATACATGATGAAACAAAAAGATGTGATCTGACGCCCTCCCACCCCGTATGGTAGTTCCATGGTTCTCGGTTGCACTACTGGGTCCGGTAGTCCAATGTTCACAATATTTCAGCGGGCAACCGTACCTTCATCAGGCGGCGCTGTTGATCCCATCACCTGAGCACGTCTACGCAGGCCCACGTGTCGTTCGGCCATCATAATATATGCAAAAGTAAGACGGCCCTGCCCTTTCGTAATTCGCATTCGACACCAACCATACTGGCTCCAGATCATTTATAACATCAGCTCTTTTTATGTCTGACAGGTGGAGCTCACAGCTAAACATCAAGTACTTTTATCAGAAGAAGAACTACAACTCCACACATCGCATAGCTACTGCTGATTTGTTGCTTCCAGAAGTTGGTTACTCTATTCTACACCAAATACCACCAAAACTTGTTTATCCACAGTAAATGAGAAACGTGATTCGTAATCGGATATGGCATTGTCATTAGTAAGCGCATCCGATAAAATATTAAACCCCGTTAAAAGGGCACACTGTGGTCTATGGAGTACTGTAGACAGTGTACGTTTCAGAGAGGTCACAGTTCGTATCGATAGGCGGTAAATCATCGAGTAGAACAGAAGTGATATCTGGTGTTCCGAAAGGTAGTGTCATAGGCCCTCTGCTGTTCCTAATTTACATAGGCTAATTGATCTAGGCGATAATCTGAGCAGCCCCCTTAGATTGTTTGCAGATGACTCTGTAATTTACCGTCTAGTAAAATCATCATACGATCAATTCCAACTGCAAAATGATGTAGAGAGAATTTCTGTATGGAGTGAAAAGTGGTAATTGGCACTAAACAAAGAAAAGTGCGAGGGCCATCCACATGGGTACTAAAAGAAATCCCGTAAATTTTGGGTATACGATAAATCGCGCAAATCTAAGGGTTATCAATTCGACTAAATACCTCGGAATTACAACTACGAGCTACTTAAATTGGAAAGACCACATAGATAATAATGTGGGGAAGACGAAACGAAAACTGCGCTTTGTTGGCGAAGATGCGACAAACCCACTAAATAGTCAGCCTACAACTTGTCCGTCCTCTGCTGGAATATTGCTGCGTGGTGTGGGATCCTTACCAGGCAAGATTGACGGTGGACATCGAAAAAGTGCGAAGAAGGGCAGCTCGTTTCGTGTTATTGCACAATAGGAGTGACGGTGTCTGATACGATACTCGAGTTTGGGTGGCAGTCACTGAAACAAAAGCGGTTTTCTTTGAGGCGAGATCTATTTACGAAATTTCAATCGTCAGCCTTCTCTTCCGAATGCGAAAATATTTTGTTGACATACACCTACATAGGGAGAAATGATTATCATAATAAAATAAGAGAAATCATAGCTCGAACGGAAAGATGTAGGCGTTCCTTTTTCCCCAGCGCTATTCGAAAGTAGAATGGTAGAGAAGTAGAATGAAAACGGATCGATGAACCCTCTGTCAGACACTTAAGTGTGAACTGCAGAGTAAACATGTAGATGTAGATGTAGATGTACGGAATCAGTGCAGTAAAATGTGTCAGTGCAGAGACATGACATGATGATACAAAGGAGACTGTGTCCACGACCACACTGGGAATGAATCTGACCAATCTGAGCTAATCAACACAGATTGTCCCACATTTCTAAAATCAATGGTATACCACCCACTACCATACAACGTGGTGTAAGAAAAAATAGTCGTAAAAAGACCTTAAACAACTGCGACCAGAGACAATCGTGTTCATACACGTCGGGAATTTCTGCTGTCAGCGAATGACGAACCATCTCAACCAGTTTCCGAGCGAACAACGCGGAAGAAATTGCACGCAGTGGACATTTGGTCTTGTACCTCGTAAAATACCATTGTTGACAGCGTCACATTTAGCTGCTACCTTCAAGGGACCAAACAATACGAATACTGGACAGTAGCTAAATGGAGCTGTGTATTGTGGCCCAAGAGTCATGACTGTGTCGCTTTTCGAACGAGGCACGACGTCGAAGGCACCGACGTCTCAGTGAGGAGACTGATCTGCAGCGTGTGGAGGGTGTAGTTTACGCCAGAGGCGGTTCCGCAGGTTTTTCTTATCGTGGTAACACTGTTCTCTATATAATTAAAATGAACGATGTCTCACTTACTACCGTCTTATCAAATAATCTGTAAGAGGTGTCATCTTTGTACTACCTCTTCACAACACCTTACTGAATCGGTTACATAGTTCCCTATGCCACTCATCTGACACACACACACACACACACACACACACACGCACACACACACACACACACATACACACACACACACACACACACACACACACACACACAAAACGCCGCTATTACCATCGTTAATTCTTTTAACTTGATATTAGCGTGCACAGATAAAACTTTATGGTACTGTACTGGCGCATGCACTTCCATTGACGATAAGCACATACATTCTCAACAGCCCATGCCACATAGCACATTGTCGGTGTAGAATAATGACTTTTTGTAAATCAAATTAGTCGGTGTTAGTTACTTACTGAACAATGTTTCCCTTTTTGAGGAACCATGAAACTTTCGGATTTAGACTAAAATTCCTGGAGACGAAATCACAATACTAAAACAGCAATTAATATTCCAAAAATTTAATTACCCAGACCAAAACCTCAGTGTAAACATTTTTACATGTAAGCAGTTTTGCAGTGTACTTTGCAATAATAATTTCTGTCCTAGTTTTTGACATACAGCTTGTGTGTATACGAGAGGTCTTTAAGAAGCAAACTATAATTAGTGTGTATAAAGAATGGATAACGCGAATAACGTGCGGCCCTAACTGTGTATACTAAATTGGAGAATTCCAAAGAAATAAATTTGATACGTACTAAAGGTGTTAACAAAAACAAACTTTGGATTAACGCAGTAATTTATTGAACTACAGACGTGTTAAACCAGTCAGACTGTGAAATAATATTAATTGATTTTACAATTTACATATGAATATTATAAACAGTAGTTTTATCGGTTTCGGCGTTACTTGAACCAACAAGAAACGTGACTCTTTGATGCAACTGACGTTCTTAAAATTATTCTGAAACATGTAACCTAACGAAAACGGTGACTGTTGTCCTGATAGTTATAATAAGAAATTCAGACACCCACCATAACAGGGCTTAACTTGAGACGAATGACCGCAATGACGTGAGCATATGCAGACCAACAAGTGTGCTAATTATGATCACTATAATTATTCACCGATCTCTATTTTAAAAGACAAAATCAATATTTTGATTTCACCCACTATTAAAAGTGTTATTTTAAGGCAAATGAATTATACATTTGTTCTCGCTTCGATAATACGAAGTGTAGGCGTAAATATATTAGCCAATAAGCGTATTTAAAATTTTCACTGTAAGGCTCATAATAGGGAAAGTATTTTACTTCAGCTACATATAGGCTCATAGAATCCTTTCGTTATCTTGTACCTGACTAGTTACAATACACAGTGAGCCACAACATCAGGACCAGCTGTGTTGGTCCACTATTTAAACAAAGGATAGAACGATTCTTCTTAGAATGGACTGCACAAGTTCTTGATGGGTTTCCGGAAGTATGTGGCACCAGATTTCTACTCACTGGCCACTAAATTCCCGAAAATTACAGGTCGGTGGTTTGTGAGCACGCAGCTGGCGCTCGTTATGTGTTCCAGTGGGTAGAGATTAGGGGCATTTGCGGGCTAAAACATAAATGAGAGTTCAGTGTCATGTTACTCAGACGACTGCAGCACGATTTTGGCTTCGCGGAGAGTTGGCCTGCCGGAAGATGTCATCACCATCCGAGAAGACTTCAACCATGAAGAGATCCAGGTGGTCCTCAATAAGGTTCACGTAGTTCATTGCTGTCATGGTGTCTTAGACTACCATCATAGTTCCCGTAGAAGCCCAACTCAGTGTGTCCCATAGCATCATTCTGCTCTCACCGGCCTGCATCTGAGGCGCGGTGTGTAAGGACCCAGCCGTCGATCTGGTGTAATAAGAAATCCGATCCATTCGACAGGCGACACGTTTCTATTGATCCACGGTGAAAACTCAGTGACGCAGGAACACGTAGGGGTCGTGTGATGTAGAGTTCCATGTTCAATAATGACCTTTGAACGGTGTGCTCCGAAACACTTGCGCCTGCACCAGCGTTGTACTCTGTCGCCAGACCTGCCATAGGCCGCTGCCTGTCATGGATTGCACAGCTCGTAATCCTCCGACATCTACGCTTGGTGATGAGACATGGGCGTCCAGTACCATACGGCCTACGCGTTACTAAAGCATCAATCAATCGCTTTCCATAGGTGCTCACAACAGTAGTACGCCAACAGGCGACCAGCTTCGCCGTTTCAGAGATTCTCATTTCCAGCCGTAGAGCCACAACAATTTGTCCTTTGTCAGAATCTTTTATGTCAGTGGAATTCCGCATTTGCGCTCTTTATCTTCACTATGACAGTCGTCCGCCCCTGGTAGCTGAATGGACAGCGCGTGTAACCGCTCAATGTCATTCAGTACGATCACGACGACACCCCTCGATCGACGTTAACACTCGTGGTGTCACTCGCCTTCATACATGGCAGTGGAAGTTTGAAAATTCGTGACGCCACCTCAATGGTCGTCAATTGATTTAAATGTATTTCCCGGCTGACTCTTAATTCAATTACTGCCACGGGGGTGAGGAGAAAGAACACATCCTGAGGTAACAGCATTATGCGTATTTAGATGTTCGATTAATCTGAATGGTTTGCAATGTTCCAGCGATTCTATTCGAACTCTATGCTGATGTACCGACAAGGACCATTTTCGGAGATAAACATGCAAGTACATAATGGATGTTCAGTTTCTCAATATAGTTCGTCGCACTCACACATTATACATCCGCTGTAAGAACAGTTTCATGCATTTACATTTTTTGGTGTCCCACAATATTGCTTGGGTAAATATTATGACGATACGTTGCATTCAGCTTCCACAGATATTGTTTGTCATGTAGTCAAGACTACGTAATTAAGCCAAAATCGTGGATAAAATTGAAATGTAGTTTGTTTATTAACACTTTTCTTTTCACTAATTAAATATGAAATATGAATCGGGATTGGAGGTGATGATCCTATCTTTCTGTTTTTAGTATTTTAGTTCCCCGTTAATTAATATCTGGTAGTTAATAAGCGTACTATTTTTTATGCTGGCGCGTTGTTTGTATCAGTTACCCCCGCAACCGTCCAAGGATAAGATTCTATTAATGTTCCGCGCACACGCGTTTCACCATTTTATAAAATGCAGAATTACGTAAACTATAGCTTTCCGTTGCGCACAACTTTCGTGGGTTCCACAACCATAATAGTTTCCCAAGACTATTTTTCCCAGCTAACACAAAGTTCGAATTATGTTGTCGGATTCATTTTCACTTCACTCGACAATAAACGTCTCTGATCACTTCGTCACACGTAATGTATTTTAAACGTGCTTGAAGAGTCTTTAAATAATCTCCTTACCGAATTTCGCAGTCGCGTACCACTTTTTCATCGACTAGCCCGATCGCGATAACTGAAGGTAGAGTGCTCAATAATGTGTTACATGTTCTTTTATATGTATTAAAAAACAAACGCGCCCCTATATCTTTCTGTCCCGCTTGGTCTTTGCTACTTTACTTTTTATTACTTTTCCTTATATTGCCTCTTAGTAATACTGTGCAGTTATTAAAGTTTCGTATTACTTTCCCCTTTTTAATTCTTCCAAAATAAAATCTATTTATCCCCGATTTTAATTAATATGATGTTAATTGACACGCCTGCCCGCAAAGTACCGTATTACGCGACGGAATGTCATACCTAAAGGCCCGAATTCGATTGCCAACTGGGTCGGAGATTTTCTCCCCTCAGGGAATGCGTGTTGTGTTGTCCTTATCATAATCATTTCATCCCCATCGAAGTGGCGTCAGCTCGAAAGACTTGCACCAGGCGAGCGGTTTACCCGACGGGAGGTCCTAGCCACACGGCTATGACAGTCCATGTGTCTCTCTTCCGCTTAAATGCTTTTGTTACTGTGCACGTGCCTGCATCACCACCAGGAGGCATTTAATCACGCAGTGGGCAGTGGTCATAATATTTTGGCTCATCTGTGTATAAAATTAAAATTACCAAATATGTAGCAACCAGTCGCAAAATCATGTTTTATTTATTCACGTTTGCAAATCGATTTCAACTAATTAACAGCCATCATCGGTGCTTTCAACCAATATGTTCCCAGAGTAGTAATACTGTCTTAAGCAGAGGTCAAATGAAGGCTGTTAATCAGTTGAAATTGATAAATAAAACATAATTTTGCGACTGGTTGCTGCATATTAGGTTATTTTATGGTCTACGGTCGCTGCACGACTTGGGAACCACATGGAGCCCACCAGTCATCTGTGTATGTTATTTTAAAATTGAAAAACAAAATTTTTATGTAGATATGCTCCTCAACTTTTTGTCCTTTTCCTTAAAATAGTATACTTATTGGTACCTTAATTATTTCAATTTTCGTCTTCTTTCTTACCTTACCAATTCATTAAATCATAAATTGTACACTAAAATTTCACACAATTATACAAAAAAACCTTAAATAATACGTTATAGGCTTTTACGTCGAAAACCGCCCTAAGATTCTATTGTTGTGATTATCACGGAATTTCCCTGGTGGGCCCCACATCACATTTTTCCACCTAGAGATTTCTTGATGGCGACCACGGCCGTTATCAGACCCACTGCTCACGTACGGACCGCGAAGACAAGATTAGGCTAAATTAGACCACACAAAGAATCGTTTAAGAAGCATTTCTTCACGAGATCCAAACGCGAATTGAACGGGAAGTAACCAACACAATTAGAAGTATCCCCTACCATGCACTACACAGTGGATTGCAGAGTATGAATGTAGACGGAGATGGAGATATATATTCGATCAAAATGATGCCAATACTTCCGTAAGTAGGATGCTAACGACAGCTCATTTGATTTGCCAAAGACAAAAACTATACTAACCTTATAGATGGTTTATTAATTTTAGTACCACTTGCTTCATATAAGAATACTCCAACATTTTCCTTCCATCGGTAGTCAAACAAGTCTCAAATTTTAATCATCTTCGACATTTTGCGCAGCCGAATACGTGATATATTAATTACCATAGTCTGAACTGCCAGTGCGTGTCTTAAGTATCATGGACTGGGTTAACAACGCACACAGTCTAAAATGAATTTTAGACATGACAGTGACAGAGCGATGGAAACCACTTTCCGAATGTTAAGGCCTCGCAGAATGTCGGTTCCTGTTCCGTCACGATGGGATTATTGCCCGAACGGGATAACTCGCGATCGACAGCGGTAATCTGTTAATAATTTATTGGTCCATATTTCTACATTGTACATTAACCAATAACCAAAGCGTTATAATTCTGATTAAATATAATGAATTTGCCGGATGTAAAACTGCACAATTGATTCGCAGTTAATACTCCGCGCCATCCGCCGCTTCTGTACGGTTTGTCATATTCCATTTACTTTAATATGCATCCCAGTATTATCTCACGGAATTAATGCTCGCAGATAAACATGCCGGATCCTCCATGTTTGTGCAAAATAAACACCGGATGTAAGTAGCCCCCGCCGCATTTAATTCGGCCATTTGCAAAGAGCGCGTGCCGCTGTCAGTTTCCACATTAAAATAATTCCACCAGCTTAGCGTCGCTCCTTTTATTTCCTATCTCGTTTACAGGCGGGGATTATTCTTACAGCTTTTTGTATCACGTATCAGCGGAGAGAGAGAAACAGTTTTGTGGCAGAAACGAGAGCTTCGCCGATTTATTTAAGCGCGTATCTGTTTGTGTTGGTCACCCTGAATCACTGGCGCCCGGCGCTCTGCTGTTACAATAGACTTGTGACCCCAGGAGTCGTCCGCGTCGTTTGATACTGCTGTGTCACCGTTTGCTTGTTTAATGTGTAGTGCGCGTTACATGCCGGTACCAGCGCAAAAACCGCACTGTATTCAGTAATTCCCGTGCCATTGCGTTCAGACCGCCGCCGGTCACATGTATTCCCTGTTGCTTCAACAACGCCGATGACAAACGAATGTGAAAATGTGAATTAGCAGTTGTGATGTACAAACGTAAATAGATTCCGCAAATCTACGTGCCAGATATGAAATGAAATGGAAAACAGAACATAGTATGTATTGCTGTTTGCGTATGGTGGTTATCGAAAGAATAGTATCGATAGTAACTATGGATCAAAGTGACCCGGTCATCGCCGCGTGGATAGCTCGTAACTCTGTCTACAAAGTAAGATTTATTTAGCCATCCACTGCCGCACTGTCTTAACAGGGCACAAACCACCACGGAGAATTATACCTGTAGGTGAAACATTGGTTTCAGTTCGGTTACTTTGATCTCAGACACATTGTTACGTATAAAATCTTCCAGTTGGTTTATAATGGCACATTTCCTGACTCCAGGGTTGCACTTACGAAAACCAACAATCCCTCTTCGATAATAATTGCTTTATTCGTCCCGTTCACATGTACACTTGTATTATGACGCAAAGGATTTTTGTTGGATTAGCAGCTTCTGATACTAAATACGTTGTATCTACCTCTCTCTCTCTCTCTCTTTAGTGGTCAACCCTGAGGTTTGTTTGTGACAGTATGCCATTCCCTCTCCTGCATGTTATCCTTTTCATTTCCACGTATGTAGTGCATCCCACATCGTTCATAATCTTTTGTATGTATGATATCCTTAGTCGCATCAAGTGATTCTTCCCCCTCAATATCTCCTGCTTTAGTTACAGTGATGTTATTATGTCTCAAAGTGTGTTTTACGCGAGTGTCGATTTTTTGGATGTGTCTTCTCAGAGATCTGGTTTCCTGTACTCTTCACAGCATCTCTTCACTGGTGACTCTTTCTCTCCAACAGATCTTCACTATCCTTCTTTAGCAACAGATCTCCTCGGCTTCTAGCCGTCTTCTCTCTTGTTTTCCTATTGTCCAAGTTTCACACCCGTATATCACACTTAAAACAAATGCTTTCATGAACCGTTTCCTTACTGATGTTCTTGCTGGCGTGTATGATCTTCCTTACATTAAGGCAGTTTTAGCCTGACGTACTCAGTTTACAGTTCCTTTCTGGCTTCTACCATCCCTTGTGATCCCGCTCCCCAAGTGGGTAAATTCCTCTATCGTTTCTAGCTCAACTCTTGTTTTTCAAGTTTCATACTTTCCTTCGGCACATTAGTCTTTCTCTTGTTTATTCCCATACCATACCGACTGCTGAAAATCCCTTTCATTGCGCTGAGGACCTTCTCCAGATCTTATTTCATCTCCATAACCACAGCACTAACATCTGCGTAGCTGGTCTATCTTCTGCCCATTAATTTTGATCCCCACCTCAGCAGTGTCACGAACTTGGTCTATAGCTTCTTGGATATATGCATTGAAGATAAGAAGAGAAATAGCACATTCTTGCCTGAAACCTTTTCTAATTTTTGCTTCTTGTTCCTGACGATTATTTCCCAACCACAACCATCTCGTTCTTACAGAATCTGTTTATCACCAGCACGTCTTTGAATTTTCGACCTGCTGTCTTTAATACTCTGAACATATCTTGGCAGATAATATTATTAAATGCCTTTTCCAGGTCTGTCTAACGGGGTGAAATCGATATATGCCAACGTAATTTGGGGAGCTCCTCTAGGAAGTCTTATAGGCTCATAACTACACTGGGTGATCCCATGATGATGGTACAAAATTTCAGAGGTGACGGAGAAGCGCAAATGTACCACTGTGAGGTCAGAAACACTTGTCCGGAAACGACCGAGACGAAAGTTATCATAGGTATCATCTGATACCTATGACTTTAGAATAAATGTATGGGTACTGTTGCTGCTAAGATTGTAGGGTAGGTGACTTTCAGGAGTGGATAGTATAGGCCAAAACAAGAAAAATTTGGTAAACATAAGCTTGAAAATCTTACCTTGAGAGCCATGAGCACTTTCTCATCTTCGCTAGTGTGAGTCACGTCTTCTACTGAAGAAGTGCTGATAGTTCCTCAGGTATAAATTGTAGAGCTCATATTTACCAGACTTTTTTTCTTGTTTTGGCCCATACCACCTCCTAACGAAGTATGGAAATCAAAGAGCTTGCAGTTGAAGAGGTATGTTTCACATAGAGTTGGAAAACTACCGCAGACTATCGTAAACAAGAATAGAGCGCCCGCGCTGTTAACCGTGCGGTCTAACGCACGGCTTTCCGGATTGGGAAGGAGCGCCTGGTCCCCGGCACGAATCCACCCGGCGGACTTGTGTGAAGGTCCGATGAGCCGGCCACTCTGTGGATGGTTTTTAGGCGGTTTTCCATCTGCCTCGGTGAATGCGGGCTGGTTCTCCTTACTCCGCCTCAGCTACATTATGTCTTCGATTGCTGCGCAAACAAGCTCTCCACTTATGCGTGCACCACCGTTACTCTACCACGCAAACATAGGGGTTACACTCGTCTGGTATATGACGTTCTTTGGGGGGGGGGGGGGGGGGGGTCCACCGGGGGCCTAACCGCACAATAACCCTGAAAGAGTGGTTCGGTGTGAGGCGGCGGAGGGGTGAAGTGGACTACGGTAGTCGTCGTGGGGTTGTGGATCACTGCAGCTGCGGCGGGGACGGAGCCTCTCCGTCGTTTCTAGGGCCCCAGTTAACATACAATACAAACATAGAGCACCGTAGTCTTCCTAGTAGTTTTTGTCTGTTAAGATCGTAGCCCTACCTATACATTAGCTGAGTTGCATACTTATCGGGCGCTAACTCATTTCAGGCGCTTTGTTTGCGAGCGCAATCCGTCTCTACTAGGTTCTCCTAGAAACCGGAAGCGATGAACCGTCTAGAAACTGTGTCAGGCCATATAAAGGGCCGCATAACCCGTGGCACACCTTTGTTCTACATAGTTCTCCTCCTGTGTGTTAGTTAAAAATAAACAGTATTTATAGTACGGGTAACAATGAAACTTCCCATGTTTAATTCTGATTATATCCGAAAATTGTTGATTTGTAATTTGAAAAAGTTGGATGTTGCAGTAAAAATTAAACAAAACACAGATTTATCATATATCGCCAGAAATCGCAATTTTATGAAAAAAATGTAAAATTAAAGAAAGGAAAAAAACGCAATACAAGAATGTACATGTTTATATTGCTGAAGATCACTGTATTAATACAAAGAAGATTATTTGCTGGTCACTAAACAGATACCAGTGGAACAATTGTAAGTGACAAAGCAGCATTTGTCGAAAATACATCTGTACTTGCATAAAGATGAAGCATCATTATAATAATTGCGCCGTGGTGACAGATTTTCCACTTAGCTGTATATTTGTTATCACCTTCAGGTCCATGTTTGAGTTTTATGAAACTGTTCAATTTTTCAATATCTTCACTTCCATGTTCCAGGTTTATAAAACTATTCTTCATTCAGAAGGTTTCGGGTTTCCGTTTGGAGTGTATTTATTACTTCATGTAATTCATTATGCCATTTGTACAGTTCACTCTCCGATTTTAGGGAACGAAAACGCCTTTGCACACTGCGTAACTTCAGATGGTTTTTCCCTCCTTCGTTTAACCAATGTTTACTGCCTTTTCTTTGTCGCTGAAAGCTGCTGCAGTACGCGGTTTTTTTATTATTATTTTTTTTATTTTTAGGTTTGGAAGGTATTCTCCTTCAGAGGTGTTACTGTCACAACTGACGTCGTCCGAACCACAGTTCATGGAATCGTCACAGTTATTTCCTATTTCTTCTAACGTATCTACAATTTCCAACGAACTGTCGATATCATTCGAATGAATATCAGGGAAATCGACTAAAAAATGACACATATGTACGTCGTCCTCAGGATAAGTAGGTGATTTCGGATGGAAACCACGTTCATCATAATTGATCATTGTTAAATTTAGAACGTTAAAGGGATTCCACATTACTGTGAAACTGGAAGAAAAAAAGGGTAGTGTTATTAGCAGGCATGCCTTACGAAAGCACATTAATATTAAATCAGCTTTATCTGTATTGCCGGTATTTACCAATACTGCAAAAAGCAACTAATATTTTTAATAGATGTTACTTGAGTGGCTAAATCGAGAGAATAGCATTCGGGAGGACGACGGTTCAATCCCGCGTCCGACCATCCTAATTTAGGTTTTCCGTGATTTCCCTAAATCGCTCCAGGCAAATGCCGGGATGGTTCCTTTGAAAGGGCACGGCCGAGTTCCTTCCCCGTCCTTCCCTAATCCGATGAGACCGATGACCTCGCTGTTTGGTCTCCTCCCCCCAAACGATCCAATCCAATCAAGAGAATAGTAACTGTGTACTGTAGTGTCAGAAAAACTATCAACGAATGGTAATCTGAAACGTCCTTTACAAATTACGGTCGGTTTGTGTCGTGTTTCCTGTTTACAAAAGTACCGCCACCTCGGCTGTGTGTGTGTGTGTGTGTGTGTGTGTGTGTGTGTGCGTAGTTGCGCATGCGCAGTTGCTACAGCGGCAGTAAGGGTGCACATTTCTACCGCCGCCTGGCGCGCTACAAATTTTCAATTTTCAGCTATTTTTTAAATACTTAGAGTGCCTTTCAGCAGTTAAAATTTTGGCAGTGCATTTCTTTAGTTGTCTTCTTTGTGTGTAAAAAATTTCAGGGTAGGTTTCGGCATTGGTGATTGGACCATTCCCCTGTAAGACCTCGTCTATAACATTGCTCTTCACAAACGTCTTCACCTAACTCATCCTCAGTCTATTAGACTCTCCGATTTCAGTTGCGAGATAATTCCCTTCCCCCTCTACTAAACTCCACCTGACCCTCTTTAAATGTTAACGATGATCTCACTTCCTCTGACTCACCAACAGGTACTGTACCACTCGAACTCTTTTCAACATGAAGTGTTAGTTGTGCTACAGAAGAACCCAATTAACCAACCTTCTTAACTGTCTACTGCATCTCTTCTCCACTCTCTGATATTTCCTCTTCAACTCTTGAAAATTCTTACCAGGGAAGCTAGCACAGTGTTTAGCACAGTGGACTCGCATTCAGGAGAACACTGGTTCAAATCCGTGGCCAGCCAACCTTATTTAGATCATCTGCGATTTCCCTAACTGCTTGAGATGAAACCCAGGACGGTTCATTTGGACGAACGCAACCGATTTCCTTACCCTTCCTCCTCTATTCCGAGATTGTCCTCTGCCCCTAATGACCTTGTTGTCAATCGGACGTTAACCATCCTCCCTCCTTCCTTCAAAATTCCTCTCTAATCCTTGAATAATGTAGCATGAATCTAAATCTGTTCTTACATCTGAGTATCTACTTCTCGATTAGGTAACGTCTCAAGCCTCACAGAAAACTCCGTTTTATTCTTTCCACACTCTTCACTCAAATTTTTAAAAGCAGTTTGCAGTTGCCTAGCTTCTTTATTAACAACCATCTGATATCGACTTTGATCTTCTTCGACGATAATAAGTTTCCTTCAGTGTAAGAAAATCTCTGATTTAGCTCTGTACATAATCCTTCTAATTGTGCATCCAATACGTTAGCCTCCACCACAACCTCTTCACTAATGGACTCTCATTTTTGTTCTAGACCACGTATTTGCACCTGTGCTGCACTAACGTTGAACTGCTGTTCTCTTGAAACACTTCCAACACGTTCACCCAACGTGTCGATACTCTCCTGCTCTTTAGAAGTAGTTTATGTTTCCTCATCAACCCCCCTCACGTCAGCCCCTAACTCCTTAGCACTTGTCAGTTCTCGTTCCTAATCTTTCATCTAATTTACTATTATTCTCCATTGCGGATGCCATCAATACAATTATTTAAATAATTTTGATCAGTTGTAAATAAGGGAAAGGAACTAATATTCTATTTCTCGAATGAAATTTTCACTCTGTAGCGGAATGTGTCCTAATATGAAACTACCTTGCAGATTAAAACTGTGTGCCGGACCGAGACTCAAGGCCCTAACTTTCGCCTTTCGTGGGCAAGGACTCCTCCGACTGAGCTACCCAAGTACGACTCGTAACCCACCACTGTCTCGTGTCCTACCTGCGAAAATTCGCAGAGCTGGCCTGCAAAACTTGCAAGACCAGTACTCCTGGAAGGAAGGATATGGGTAGCCTTACAAGTTTCACAGGAGACCTTTGTGAGGTTTGAAGGTATGAGCCGAGGTACTGGTGGAAGTAACGCTACGAGGAAGGATCATGAGTCGTGGCTGGGTAGTTCAGTCGGTCGTCTAAGGTGCAAGCGATCCGCTGAACCGGACAGACATGTGGCGGAGCCGGACGTTGTTCCAAATGTAGACAACGGTTTTGTCGCCGCGTACCAGGATAACCTGAGCTGCTTTGTGCGCTCAGTCATACTGTTTGGACGTAGATAAAATGGGTATTTCAAATTATCAAAGAAAATATACCATTTGATTTGGCTTTTACCGTAATTTCGTACAACCTAAGGCGATTGATATCAAGATGTAGGAAAGGAAAAAGTAGGAATATTTCCAAATAATATTGTGGACATTCCCTTATCTTTTGTTACAAATGCTGTACCTATTAAGATGATAATTAGCGAAATATGCTGTTCAATTGTGGATAGCTCTGGTGGTCAGAATAAGTTCAGTCATTCTGATGGAACAGTTCATGATGTTATTGTGTCTCGTGCTGGCTTGGGTATTAGGACAATTAGAATTTTTGAACTTTCCATCTGAGATTCCTGCTGAGGAAATAATTTCTGTTTCAAAAGGCTATGATAGTCATATCGGGTATTGCAAAAAGGTGGTCGGAGTCAAATATGTTCCCTGTCCTTCGACAAGCCAAATTGGAAATTTAGAAGCACATTCCGTCTTTTATAAATGTATGCGTGTATAGTGCTCTTGTATGAACACATTTGTACTGAATGTAACAAGAGGCAAGTGCCGCAGATTCCAGTGGGTGAGACTCCAAGTCTAATCCCCGTAACCAGAACGTAACTGTCACACGCTGATGCCACGGCCGTTCGCGATTCCGTGAACTGTAACTGTCAGGACAGGTGGCAGAATCCGGGACACAAGGTGACTCGAATAAGAATGCAAAATCTGTCCGGGACAAGCGGGTAGTGGCTCCACTGAAATTTAATGCGAATACCGCCTCATCCATTACCGATATGGGCAGTACTGTATCGCCTTCTGGTGAACTTCAGACTTAGAGTCTCCGTAAGGAAAAGGTACGACAAACAAGCGATCCCACGAGGAGGACACCTACGGCAATGCAGTCGAACCAGTCGCACCGGTAGCACGGAGTGAAGTAGGAACAGAAAAAGGATTATGAGATTCCCGCAAGATATGTGAGGAAACAAAGAAAAGGATGGGGATAAGAAATGACCAAGACTTGAACCATAGCAAGGAAATCAATACAGCAGATGTGCAGACTATGGACCTATCTCCAAGGGGAGAAGTGACACGAGATAATGATGTCACGTCACGCTGCTAGGATGAAAAGAAATCGCCAACCGTCTAGCGTTCGAGACCACCGACGGCGTTGCCCTCGTCATCTCCCAAAAATAAGGAACGAAGTAACGCACTACAGGCAGCAGAAAATCTGACTGCTGCAATAACAGACAGACTGAGACAGATACCTGAGGATGAAAAAAAGGTGGACGACCGTGCAATGGAATAGGACACCAACATGGCGATGTTGATGACAAGTCAAGGAAGAACCGACAGCGCAGGAAACACTGGCACGTAACAGGGACGTGACAGGTCGGAATATAAACACGACTGGGTGGAAGAGGTAGAAGCTCAGACTGACCAGGATATAGAAGAAGTTCACGAACTAAACATACAGACGGCAAAGCAACAAACATCTGAGTGGGATGAAACATGAAGTTGGGAGCTGAAATGCTTTCATGTGTGTCACTCCATGTAACGCTCTAACTGTCTTTGGAACAATCGTACAATGTAACTTCTTTTAACATCAACAAAATGCGTAATGACACGAAGGTGGCTGCTTTAAAAGACTCTTTATATCAATCTGATACGGACATTGCTCTAGTTTAGGAAGTGTTTTTAAATATTGCCCATTAAGAAGCCTGTGATACTGCAATCCACGTGAAGGACAGGATAGACAAGAAAGACGTTAGGAGTTTAGAATCTGAACGCGCTATTAGATGTAGGATTTTTAATAATACTGTACTATACGTTTACGCTCCCTCGGGGAACAATCTTACAGAACAGAGGGCCATTTTTTAAAGAAAATACGAGTAATATAGTATTTTTACTTAAGGACAAGGCCTCGGAAGTTTTAATTGGCAGCAACTGGAACTGTGTTCTATATAGAAAAGATCATAGCCTAAATTTTAACTCCTCCAGTGAACATGAGGGCCCGCATCTCGTGGTCGTGCGGTAGCGTTCTCGCTTCCCACGCCCGGGTTCCCGGGTTCGATTCCCGGCGGGGTCAGGGATTTTCTCTGCCTCGTGATGGCTGGGTGTTGTGTGCCGCCCTTAGGTTAGTTAGGTTTAAGTAGTTCTAAGTTCTAGGAGACTGATGACCATAGATGTTAAGTCCCATAGTGCTCAGAGCCATTTGAACATGAGGGACCGGTTAAAAAAATATGGGCTGGCAAGATGCTTGGGAATTAAAGCACCCCACGACAATAAAATATGCGTATTTCAGTGGACATTCGCAAAGCAGGATCGATAGAATATATGTTACCGGCAATTTAGCACACAAAATTAGTGTATTCGACACACTACCTGCAGCCCTTTCCGACCACTTGGCAGTGCAATGTAGCATCATATTTGCTAAATAAAAAAATTCTGGGGTCGTCCCTCGTGGAAACTGAACATTAACGTGCTCCTTGACAATAATCTAAATGAGCAATTATCCTGTACTTGGCAGGTTTCTTTTAGATTACGTCACAAATTTAGGAATACTATTGACTAGTGGACATTATGAGCAAAGTGGGAGCTACGATCTACCTTGACAGCTTATGGAAGAGAAAACAAAAAGTGGTTTAAAATGCAATTCAATGTTACCACACTTGACTGCAGGAGCTTTATAAACAGCCAATGTCCCACGATGTTTTAATAAATATACGAAAGGTGCAGGCTAAACCGGTAAGTCTGGAAACAACACAGTTGGACGTCCTGAAAATTAAGTCGCAGCTATGCAGGAAGAAATTACATCATATTTCATTTTATACAACACGAAAACAACAGAAGAATGAATTTTATCGAGTCTGCGAACAGGAGACAAAGGAGTTCTGACGAAACACAAATATATTTTAAGTGAGGCACATAGGTTTTGTTTGGTTTTGTTTTGTTTTAGATGGTGAAAGTCAGTTTGAACCATGCTTTGTAAGGGGTGATGATGAAGTCCCATACTCCTTGACAGAGCGTAGGGGACGATGCGTGAGACCCGCACTGCGTTACTAGGCAAGGTCCTAGTGGAGGTGGTTTGCCATTGCCTTCCTCCGGCCGTAATGGGGATGAATTATGATGATGAGGACGACACAACAACACCCAGTCTTCTTGAGGCAGGTGAAAATCCCTAACCCGGACGGGAATCGAACCCAGGACCCCGTGCTCGGGAAACGAGAACGCTACCGCAAGATCACGAGCTGCGGACTTTGTAAGGGAACTGCTGGTGAAAAGTGGTCTATAGAATACAACAGGCAAAGAACAATGTAGGTGCTTAACAAGAGAAATGCCTTGTGAGACGTGTTGGACATCATTGGAAGTTCCACTGTCAAGAAGTCATCATGTCCTCACACATTGCCCATAGAGTTATACGCAGCTTTTTGGCACATTATAGGGAAAACTTTTACAGATGTAGTGAACGATGTTCTGAAAGGAGAAACCGTTCTTCCAGAGTTCAAAGAAGGCATACCTGTGTTGCTTCCTAAAGGAAGAACTATCAAAGGCCTTTCCAAAATAAGACGCATTGTCTTATGAATGCTGATTATAAAATCGTTGAGCAGGTGATGAAACGGTCTAAGGCGCTGCAGTCATGGACTGTGCGTCTGGTCCGGCGGAGGTTCGAGACCTCCCTCGGGCGTGTGTGTGTGTGTTTGTCCTTAGGATAATTTAGGTTAAGTAGTGTGTAAGCTTAGGGACTGATGACCTTAGTAGTTAAGTCTCATAAGATATCACACACATTTGAACATTTCTTTTTATTTTTTTGTGATGAAAGATAGGCTTAGACTAGCCCTGCAGAAGATAATCGGATATCATCAGGTAGGTCTTCCTGATCGAAGTATCTTCAAGACAGTGAATGGATACTGGAATGCTGTAGCAGCACAGCAAAAGCGGGCCTCCTTTTTATAGATTTTTCCAAAGCTTTCAATAAGGTAAATCGCCAATATTTATTTACTTTTATGATATATATGGGTATTAATGAAAATTGGTGGACCACCACACAGCATTAAGAGCGCCTCTGTGTAGAAGCCCACTTAAAACAACCACTTTTAATTGGAACAAAATGGCAACCTATATTCGAGGAGCCTCAATATTTAATCAAATGAAGAATCTCAATATTATGCAAAAGATTAAAGTAGTCAACTGTGTTATTCTGTCCAGAGCAGTGTATGTAGGCCACGTTTTGCCGATTTGCAAGGCAACAACAATAACAACAATAACAACAAAAAGTAATCAGAAGTGAAATTTGTACATACATCTGGCAAGGGCAAATCTTCATAGTGGTAATGACTACAGCTACTTTAAAACCTGAAGATGGAGGAGATGGCCTCACTGACATTTATTGTAAAAAGATGGCCTTATTTATTAAACGGAATATTCAACTTATTTATGACCACCAGAATAGTATCACAGCTAAACTACTCAAGATATTCAAACCTGAATGCATGGGACCATCTGTCAATGTAAACATGATAAATTACGGACTGAAACATATCAGAGACTTTTATCTTGAGTTATTTGCAATATAGAGGACAAAAACAGAAGTAATAGAAAATACATAATGGACGCGCTTAACGCGACAGGCGACCGACGCAAGATGGAATTAAAGTATCCCAACAAAACTTGGAAACACATATGGAGCAATATCAATAACAAAGTACTTTCTACAGATGATAAAATGGCTTGGTGCTGCATCACAAATAATGTAGTCTGCACCATTGAAGAATTATACTCGATAGGTTTATGCGACATAAACACCTGTCTCCATTGCAGCGCAGTCTATACCATAACTCACCGTTTGGTTTGTAACAGCTCTGAGGATATATGGAATGCAGTGAAGAAACAGGTCGCATTCCTTAAACGAAGTGACCAAAGAGACATTAGCTTAAACAACGTACCTTTGCAGAGGAAGTTTACTTTCGGGAACAGAAACATACAGCGATATCATGGTTACTGGAAAATTATGTTCACTACTTCATAAACAATAAAGGAAACGACTATACACAGCAATACGAAAATTATGTACCAGGAGAATTATAAAAAATTTATTGGCAGAAAGAGCATCACAAAAAATTCAGGAACATGATACAACTTTTGTTCCAAAAACATGAAGTGATTATGCTACGTTTTTATTATGCTATGTTTTTGGAACCTAAGTTGTATCATAGCATAATCGCATGCATTAAAGTTCTATTAGACTCAATATACAAAAGTAGGGCTTGATGCTAAGGGCGAAGTACGGTGGGGACTTCGTCTGCCCCGAGGCCACTACGGTAGCCGTGAATGCCACGGCAGAGCCCCGAAACAGCCTATACAACCAACAAACGGGCGACAACAACTCGTCCATAAGATGGTATAAAACATGACAGCCATACGAGTAGCCATGGATAAGTGAGAAAATTATATCTCCGTTCAAATCTAGAAGAAAACAAACAAAAATACGTTGCAACTTGAAACGTTCGATATTAAGTTTGTAAGTTAAAGTACTTATTTTATTTGCAATAGGACAGGAACTTCCTTAGCATAAAAGATATTGAAGAAGGTCCATTCATTGCCACAGAAGAGGAATTTTTTTAATTCTTTTTAATTTATTTAATTCGTTTCTTTTAAAAAATGATTCCCTTGCTAAGAAACCACCAAAAATAAAGAAAAAATTGTAGTTTCCTGGGACTGGAGGTCTCAAAGTTAAGAGGAGCCGAAAAAAGACAGCACAGCTACAGAAATAGAAGTGGAGAACACTCGTACAAAGATTGTGGAATAAATTGCGAAAGAAGTAAAACACGAGAAGATGAAATTGGATGCAATCAAGGAGCAGCAACACATACAAAAAATGAACTGAAAAAAATTATAAACGAAGAGGTTGCAAAGTTATTGCAACATATATCAACTTCTTTTGAAACTCTTTTCTTTAATGTGGAGATAATACATTTTCTATTGTTTTGTAGAAATTATCTTTCGTTCATCTACCACCAAATACATTAAAAAACCTTAAAAAACTTTGGTAGAGCGCTGGATTACAGTGGAAGATTACCAGTTATGCAAAGGTCACTGGTTCAAATCCGGCCCAGAGGATGGTTAAAAACAGGCGGTGGAGCACTTGCCAGCGAAAGACAACGGTCCCTAGTTCGAGTCTCGGTACAGCACATAGTTTTAATCTGCCAGGACGTTTAATAATCTGTTCGTCAACTTAAACTGAAGAACAGAACAAGTCGTAAAATCAGACGTAAAAGTCGATACACCATAACTACTGACAGACTCAGGTGGATGGGCCACATCAGACGAACTTCACTGTCATTCATGACAACTCTATTGGTTTCCTGCATTTCAATTTTAACAGCACTGATTGCAAACACATTCTCCCTGACTTCTTGATGTAATAATTGAATCACTATTTAACGCATCATCACTCCCTTGAGTAGCAACAGTTGACAAGACATGTGAATGAGATAGTTAGATGAACCTCGATTCTTCTCCTGTTTCCTTACTTTGCCCTAAACGCGCTCACCTGGTCTCTCACAGGCTAATTTTAGTTTTTTCCATCATGCACTGAATAGTAATACAACCAAGAACCTAATAATAATCTCGAACTGACGTCCCTGGACATCAAGTTACCCAAATGTCTTCATAAGTCTAGCTCTCCTCAGCCAATGAAACATAATCCATAATTTCTTCAATAATTCGCCATAAAGCACCTAATTATCCCAGCATTGAAGACCACGTCTCAAAACTGCCTTTCACTAACATTAGGGACCACAAAATTAGAAATACAAAAGAAAAATATGTATCTCAAGAAGAGCTGCAAACTGGATAAAATATCACTGCAGAAATGAAATAATTAAAAATTTTCCTGCAAAATCTTTGTTGGAATCGCTGTCTAATCATTCAGAGGAACCGAAATACTTCCAGCGATCTCTTATTATACTCCATATCATCTCATACCCACGTCTCACAAACATCATTTCCAAGTCCATATAACTTTTTCAAAATCAGTAAATAATTAATTAAATGATATAAACAATAAGGTGCTCAACATCTTATCATGCGTGAATTATGCAGAAATACCTCATAAACTAGCTCTGTGTGAGTAACCTTTCCTTAGAACTCATCCTGGTGGGGGAGAGGGAAGTTTTCCTACGTCCACTGTTTCAGTTCCAAAATTTTAACTTTCCACATGAGATTGCTCCCTAATACTATCAGTCTCTGTAGTAGCTCCATAAATTGCCAGACATGACCTCCCCAACCAGAATTTTTCTATTGGAGCTTAATGTCACACACAACAATCACTAACTCTTCGCCAGACATCATTATACATGTCTCACACACTAATACAGAAGTTATTGAAGGTATTTCAAGTCCATCAATGCAACTACAAGAAAATGCGTATTTTGTTCCCAAAGGCGTCTCGTTTTATTAAAATAAAACAACATCAGTGGTCTGTAATGAGAGATATTTTCATTTTGGTTTGCTTTCTAGATAGAAAAACATTTCGTTCTGAAAGATTTGTCTGCTTGCACATCTGTGAGGCATTCCTTCCTTCGTCTAGCACTATTTGTTCTGTCGTAATCCTACGTTGCTTTGGAGGACATTGCAAGTTTTCATGTGAAACTGTGCTCCTCTAGTCACTGAGTAACTTTTCATTGGGTTTTTGTTCACATGTTTCTCTATTGTGCTTGTCCGTAGCTCGTCGTCCAGTGGTTAGCGTTGCTGCCTCTGGATCACAGGGTCCTGGGTTCGATTCCCGGCTCAGTTGGGGATTTTCTCCGTCCGGAGACTGTGCGTTTGTGTTGTCCTCATCTTTTCATCATCATTCAGGCATTGGTGAGACTGGGAAGTGCGAAGATTGCGAATTTGTACGGGCGCTTATAACCACGCCGTTGAGTGCTACAAAAACTAAAATCATCATCATCTATTGTGCTTGACCTATCGTGTTCTTGTTTAAGCTGTTGAGCGGTCTGTACCGTATTTCCATGCCCTGACGTGCTATTTCTATCTTGTGTTAAACACCATTAGCCAAATACAACAGAAAAAGGTATGAACATCATAAAAAATCCTCCTTTTCAAGAGAAATTCCATACACAAAAAACATTAACGCACAATAAACTGTTACTCAATGACCAGATAAATATTGGAAACCAAGAACTATATAAAATAATTGAAAAATCAAATAATAAAAAACCTTTTCCTTTCCCAGTCGTCCTCATTTTCTTGTTCTCGCTCTACTTCTAACCCATTTCATAACTTCTCTTTCATCTCATCCCTTTTCCTCCAGTTCACTTTCCATTACACATCTTTGCATTCACTGTTCACCTATTTTTCCCTTCCTTGTCCTCACCTCCACCTACTCACGAGTTATATCTTCAGCTTTGTCACAACTCCGTAATTTCTCTTACACACTGAATGAATAACATACTTAAACGATATAACAACCACAGACGAATCGCAGAGACAGGGAACAGAGTTAGGGAAACGGAAAACTAGTGGTAAAGTTGATAACACTGTACAAAAGACACGACACATATTTAGTCAGAAAGATTCAAATAAACACTTGTGGTGCTATAGTGTCATTTGTTTTACATAAATAAATGCATAGTTCTGTAAATCAGTGTGGTACTGGGCCAAAACCAAAAGTCTCAGAGGAAGGAATACGTCAAAAACAAACAGGAACGCAGTATGAAATAATCTCCTGCGATAACAACATCGTCTATAACGGATTGTTTAAAGTTTGATACGTGTTTATTCAACGAAACACTCATTAAATTTACATTTCGAATGGTAGCCTCACATCGACTGTTAATATAAAACTGCACTTATTCAAGATAGCAAGGAAATATTGATTCGCAGTGCCAGCACAGCATTCCCAGGCAGTATTAAGGGCAAACCAAATGCTCGGATGGGCAACGAAATCACTAAAACCTGTAGCCAGCATCTCAAAGTTCAACGAAAGCTTACTACTCTAAACAGTAACAAATTTAGCACGGTTGAAAAATTTTCAGTCACTGACATCCTTCTGTGACTAAGTTCAACAGCTTTCAGAGGTACTCAGCTGACAGATGGGGAAACATATCAAGTCCGAAGTAACACTTTTTCGTCCTAGCTGCTCTCTGTCTGCACAATACCTTCAAAACACCTTAACAAACCAAATGCATGGACAGAATTCCATGAGATTTGTCTTGCCTGCTTATTTAAAACCTTGATCATATAACGACTATGTTATTCAGGATAGTGTCTCTGAACCCGACAACCATTCGCAAAATTTAACATATTGTAACATTTATACAATTTAAATATATAAATTAAGTAGTTTTGTTTAAATTTTTGATTTCATGCTACAGTGTTCACTTTAAAGTAAGTAACAACAATTTCCTTTATCTAATTTCTATGCTATATATAGAGCTACAATTAAAACTAGTCAGTATAATAGCGTCTCTATAGTCGTTGGTACTGCAGTCTTTTGTTAGTCAAATGTCAATATTAAATATATAAAATTATCGAAATATCATTAAATTAACGTATGGACTGCTGTGATTACAGGATAGGATGTCTATGCTGGCGATAATCAGTTGTATACAGGTAGAGAAAATATTGGTTTAGGCAGGTTTTTCCATGAAATTCAGTAAACAATTTATTACTATTTGATTATTTGTTCTACAATATTAGTGACTTGTTCAATCAGTAGCTAGCATTAAGACCTTAAAAACAATATATCATACTCATACACCACTCGTCTGCATCATTAGTTATGGATTCTATAAGCAATAACAATTTCAAGTGGCCATAACCTAATAACAACAATTTTATAAACATTTTGAAACTCCACGTACGTGTGTGAGTGAAGTTAACTGCATCAAAACTAATCGTGATGCTGACGCGCCCTTAAGATCCAAAGCTGGAATAAATGTATGCTACGGAATGATTAACTCAATGAAAAATCGCTGTACTACATTGAATCTTTCCGGTGACGAATACGCATTTTGTTATTGAAACATATTTCATATGACCAGGGAGAGGCTCTCTACTCGAATCAAAGACATGATTTAAGTGAAATCTTTAATGTACTGCAAAAAGGTATGAAAATGATCAAGCATGTAAATAAGTCATGAAATCACGGAAATTAGGAACACAGAATATTAACTGTGAGAAGCAGGTACGTGAAATATCTATTGAAAGAGCTATTTGGTTCGGGTCGGAACCAACTCACTGTCATGCAATTGAGTTTGTAAACTTTAACTCGACCTGCCTACACATCAATTACAGCGACTGTTCATCAGATCAGAGAAACCAAAAAGGTCGTACAACTCATAATGTGCTGACGAACTTGGTAAAGTGAAACCGAACACGATTCTAAATTTCAAGTTCACGATGGTCCTAACACACCAAAGCTTCAAGTTATATTCACCATTACCGATGGTGCGATATGAGCAGATCGGTGACATAATGTCCGGCTGCCATCGGGTGCATCGCTAGAGCCTCTCTGCCAAGGACTCCAACATTGGCCCCCACTCTGCTAATGGAGTCTGTTGTTCGAGTTGAGAGTGAAACCTGCTGAGTACCGATACATTCAACACCAACTCCAAAAATGAAATCCCCCAATTTCTAGACAGGAAAGAACTGACTTCTGTCTTACTGCCGCCAAGATTCTCGGCAACCAATCCTCTTAAAATTATACCGGTCCACCAATGGCGTAATTGCATTCATGTTTAGCATGTGTCCTGTTGCCTAGTGCGCACAGGGTCCGCCATGGGCCCTGATAGCTTGTTCCAAGCGTGAAGGCATTGACGCATATAGGGTGCGAATGCTGTCCTTTGGTACAGCCATCCATGCTGCATTCACCTGATTCCAAAATTTATCTGTGGCGGTTGGCACTGGGTCAAAGCGCTGCAGCCATCCTTTCACCAAATCCTACGATTGTCCGATTGGCGACAAGTCTGGCGATCTGGTGGGCCAGAACAAAAGTCTGACATCCTGTGACACCAGAAAGGCACGTATTCGTGCAGCAACATGTGGTCGTGCACTGTCTTGCTGAAAAGCCATCTGGGGTGTTGTGCAGAAATGGTATGGCTACAGGTCACAGGATGTCATTCACACAGGTCTCACTGGTCACAGTACCCTGGAGATGCACCAACTGTAATTTGTGGATGCATCCAATAGCACTCCACAGAAAATGACCTTAAGTTGGCACCGTATGTCTTGTACAAATGCAGTCACTGTGATGCCGCTCACCCTCTCTGCAGCGAACCAAAGTGCAGCCATCATTTTCAAACATACAGAACCTGGATTCGTCCTAAAACGCTACCTGATGCCGTTCCTATCTTTAGATACGTCGTTTCATACATCATTGCAGTCTAGCATGTTTCTGCTCATTCGTCAGAGGTGGAAGACGCCAGGTAACCGATCCAGTACTAAACGGCGACGGACTTTCACCCATGATAGTGTACGATGTGTTAGACTGTTCCACTATTAACGATAGAGCCGAGGAGGACGCGTATCTGTCCTGCAATGTGAGTGAACCATTCGACACACACCCGTTGCACTGCCGAAACACTTCGTCTCACACGAACTGCAATTTCCCAGATCGATCCATCACATTTTCTCGCGCCAATAATGCGTCCCCTTTCAAACTCACTGATCTGACGATACAGTTCACACATACGTCTGCGAAGCATTCCGCACGTCTGTTCAATTCACATGACCCATTACGGGCAAATTTTAAACACATTGTAAATCACGCATTGGCGAGGTATGTGCCGAAAATGTGTGTTACGAACGGAAAAGACTCACCGTGGTTTAACAGCGCAATTCGGAGAATGCTCAGGAAGCAAAGACAGTTGCACTCGCGGTACAAGAAAGATCGGGAGAATGAGGACAGGCAAAAGTTAGTAGAGATTCGTGCTGCTATAAAAAGAGACATGCGCTAACCATACAACCACTACCACCGCCATACCTTAGCAAAAGATCTTGCTGAAAACCCAAGGAAATTCTGGTCTTACGTAAACTCGGTAAGCGGGTCGAAGGCTTCCATCCAGTCACTCACTGATCAGTCTGGCCTGGCAACGGAAGACAGCATAACGAAAGCTGAAATTTTAAATTTAGCATTCGAGATATCTTTCACGCAAGAGGATCGTACAAACATACCGCCGTTTGAGTCTCGTACAGATTCCCGTATGGAGGACATAGTGATAGACATCCCTGGGGTTGTGAAGCAGCTGAATGGGTTGCAAATAAATAAATCGCCAGGTCCTGATGGTATTCCTGTTCGGTTTTACAGAGAGTACTCTACTGCATTGGCTCCTTACTTAGATTGCATTTATCGCTAATCTCTTGCCCAACGTAAAGTCCCGAGCGACTGGAAAAAAGCGCAGGTGACGCCTGTATATAAGTAGAGTAGAAAGACGGATCCTCAAAATTACAGACCAATATCCTTAACATCGGTTTGTTGCAAGATTCTCGAACATATTCTCAGTTCGAATATAATGAATTTCCTTGAGACAGAGAAGTTGTTGTCCATACATCAGCACGGCTTTAGAAAGCATCGCTCCTGCGAAACGCAACTCGCCCTTTTTTCACATGATATCTTGCGAACCATGGATGAAGGGTATCAGACAGATGCCATATTCCTTCACTTCCAGAAAGCGTTTGACTCGGTTCCCCACTGCAGACTCCTAACTAAGGTACGAGAACATGGGATTGGTTCCCAAATATGTGAATGGCTCGAAGACTTCTTAAGTAATAGAACCCAGTACGTTGTCCTCGATGGTGAGTGTTCATCGGAGATGAAGGTATCATCTGGAGTGCCCCAGGGAAGTGTGGTAGGTCTGCTGTTGTTTTCTATCTACATAAATGATATTTTGGATAGGGTGGATAGCAATGTGCGTCTGTTTGCTGATGATGCTGTCGTGTACGGGAAGGTGTCGTCTTTGAGTGACTGTAGGAGGATACAAGATGACTCGGACAGGATTTGTGATTGGTATAAAGAATGGCAGGTAACTCTAAATATAGATAAATGTAAATTAATGCAGATGAATAGGAAAAAGAATCCCCTAATGTTTGAATACTCCATTAGTAGTGTGGCGCTTGACACAGTCACATGGATTAAATATTTGGGCGTAACATTGCAGAGCGATATGAAGTGCGACAAGCATGTAATGGCAGTTGTGGGGAAGGCGGATAGTCGTCTTCGGTTCATTGGTAGAATTTTAGGAAGATGTGGTTCATCTGTAAAGGAGACCGCTTATAAAACACTAATACGACCTACTCTTCAGTACTGCTCTAGCGTTTGGGATCCCTATCAGGTCGGATTGAGGGAGGACATAGAAGCAATTCAGAGCCGAGCTGGTAGAATTGTTACTGGTAGGTTTGATCATCACGCGAGTGTTACCGAAATGCTTCAGGGACTCGGGTGGGAGTCTCTAGAGGAAAGGAGGCATTCTTTTCGTGAATCGCTACTGAGGAAATTTAGAGAACCAGCATATGAGGCTGACTGCAGTACAATTTTACTGCCGCCAACTTATGTTTCGCGGAAAGACCACAAATATAAGATAAGAGAGATTAGGGCTCGTACAGAGGCATATAGGCAGTCATTTTTCCCTCGTTCTGTTTGGGAGTGGAACAGGGAGAGAAGATGCTAGTTGTGGTACAAGGTACCCTCCGCCACGCACCGTATGGTGGATTGCGGAATATGTATGTAGATGTAGATGTACCTTCGGTGTATGGCGACAACAAGAGCCGCAGACACATTTTACCGGTGGGTGGTGTTGCGCCGCGATATTGATGTTGACTTGAACCCGCGCACTGAGATTGTTCAGATGCTAATCATTTCTGCAGAACAAACTAATGTACGATTCCTGTTAATATGAACGTCTTATGTCGTGTCGTTCAAGGTGTTCTGTTTGTTATGAACATTAGTGTATTTACTTGTAAAATATCTCACGCCAAGAAGAGTCGGAACGTTAAAAGCCAATAATCTCGATTTCCTCCCCACTTTCGCTAAAAACTTCACATAGCGCGTTAAATCCTCCTGAGGTTACATCAGTTTCACCAGTCGGTGCCCTCGTAAGCAGCAAATGGCCTCCATCACAGGCCGTGCGAAAAATTAACAAACTTTCCTCAACTCTGCAGCATCTTCTGAACCTGTAATATGACGCAGCTACTCTGTCATACGTTTTGGACAGCCGAGAGATGTTTGTCTGCTGAATGTACTTTTCTTAGTACGGCCCTCATGCCCACGAAGAGTTCCGTCGTCCAAAAAACGAATGCTTTTTGCTCTGAAAACCAATGTGGATACATGCAATAAACTGGCAGCAGGCTGCGCGCCAATATGATGGCAGCCGAGGTGAATTTCCCCAAGATGAGGAGAGAGTAGCGTCTACCTGTCGATCACCCGGCTAGTGGTACTGTGATGGACGCGATCCCTCGTCTTTCATGTGGTCGGTTTCGACACGCGACTCTTTCGAGTCCTCTCCGGGAGAGCGGTGTGCTGACCACATGCCATGGCCCTCCATATGCGCATCCAGTGACGCCTGTGGGCTGAGGATGACACGGCGGCCTGTCAGTACCGCTGGGCCTTCATGGCCTGTTCAGGCGGAGGTTTTCTTCTTTTTTCTTTTTTTGTCCTTTGTCCTCATAGCTACTCAACCCTAAAACTCACGCAGGAAAGCAGCTGAAGTAGTCAGCTCCAAGTTAAATGGTTCAAATGGCTCTGAGCACTATGGGACTTAACTTCTAAGGTCATCAGTCCCCTAGAACTTAGAACTACTTAAACCTAACTAATCTAAGGACATCACACACATCCATTCCCGAGGCAGGATTCGAACCTGCGATCGTAGCGGTCGCCCGGTTCCAGACTGTAGCGCCTGGAATCGCTCGCCCACACCGACCGCCAGCTCCAAGTTAAATTAAAGAACGTTGAAAACAGAAGATTAAATAAATACATACAGCCACTGTAATACCCCTTAATTATCAGACAGTCTCTCATCTAACTCACGGAATGTGTAATTATTTATCAAATATGAATGAAAACAAACGAGTCAAACGGATTACGGCGTTTCACAAGGTAAAAATTTCAATGAATTCGACTCTATGTTGCAAATCTGACTCTGTCTTTAGATTTTATGTAGAATGTCTGTAAGCTGCTTTGGTATTTTCAGTAAACATATCAGGCAATGCTGAGGGAATCAGATCAGAAAATCATACATTGAAAGTAATTTATGTGTTTTGCTTTTTTGTCAATGAAATAACATTATGACTGAAATAGAGAGCATATAAAATGTTGGTTGACAAAAGCAAGTAAAGCGTTTTTGAAGAAGAGAAATTTGTTTAATATCGAATACAAATTCAAGTGAAAGGAAGTATTTTCTGAAAGAGTCTGTCTGGAGTGCAATCTCATACAGAAGTACAATGTGAACAATAAGCAGTTCATATAAGAGGAGAAAAGAAGCATTTGAAATGCGGTGATACAGAAGAATGTTAATGAAAAGATACTGAATAGTAACAGAGGGAAAATAAAATTTCTGGTATAACTTGACTAAACAAAGGCATCGATTGATAGGATTCGTTCTGAGATATCAAGGAATCATCAGTCTAGCACTGGAGAGAAGTGTGTGTGTTTGAGGGGTTGGTGAAGGGGGTGGGGGGGGGGGGGTGGAGGCAAAAATTACAGAAAGACACCAAGTGACGAGAACAGCAAGCATATGCCGTGTTGTAGTTCTTGCTCGACATAGCACCGTCTACTGAACGTTTCAGTTTTCTTTCACTGTGCTTTCTCATTCCACTGACGTGGCCTGAAAATGATGGGGTGTTCACCTGTCGAAATGCTGGCTGGTCTCGAAGATATCAGTCAGCTGCTCTCCGTAAGTTGTTTGAATATGTTATACATCTTATACGTCTGGAGAGATCCAGATTTGGCATTATAGTAACTGTTGCCGTGATCCAAAAACGGAACGTTCATTGGTAAATGGTGCCAGCAGCGTGGGCAGCCACATCCCTGAGAAGCGACCGGTTTCGAGTCGGTGACTCAGAGCGGCGAAACGAAGGTGCAGATTCCTTCCTGGCACCGGAGCAGCTGGGCCAGATCGGCAGGCAATTGTATACGGGGGCGGCCGCGGTTTCACGGTCCGTTTGAGGCGGCGGCGATGTTCGGCTCGGACTACAAGCGGCGTCCCTGTCTCTGCTTTTTGCCGCCACGATTGACGAGTCCGCTCCCCAGCCTGCGACATTCCTTCCGTGCCGGGTACCCGTTTAATATTCAAAAGTCTGCAAGGGCCACGTCTGATGGTCTTGGGGACGAATTGTCTGGTAACGAAGAGGAAGTTACTGAAATACTTGTCCGTGACATGAGCTTACGCCAGTAAACAACTGTACTCACCAAGTCCGACATTTTTCCTTCGTTTTTGGAATTCGTCTCAATTTTTCTGAGCCACGTTACATCATCATCATAATAAGCATCAGTCATGCGAAGGCCACAGTTACTTAAGGGTTTCCTCCATATTTCGTAATGCGTTATTATACTCAACTACGTCCCTGTAGTAAGTTTTCAAATGTCAGCTATCCATTACAACCGAAACATTTACTTACATGCACGGTGAAATAGGAGAACACTGAAAAAAATAGAGGGAAGGCGCACAGCAAAACATTATAAAGCCACGGAAACAACATTGGGCTTCTGTGGAAGTGATGTATGCACCACGACAGATACTGATAGAAGCAGTCAGCTGAAATGCGTTTTCTTTAAAGGGAAGAAGGCGTTATGTATCTCCCACAGGAGGTATGACTGAGTGAGACACTATCTCAATGCGCACAACAATAAGCCACGAACAACTTACAGAGGACTGTAGACTGCCAAAAACAGCCTGCATGGAAAGGGAACTGTCGGATGGACTATTAAGATGCAGGTACAACAATAGGAACCACAACAGCCCATAGAATCTGATGCTTGTGATGCCTGGCTTGGTGAGAACAGCTTTTAGCAAGACAGCCATAGGTGACTACCCATGAATATTTTAATAACGCTACCACAAAATTATTATTCACCAATGACTTTTTTGGAGCAATAAGCTGCTTTCCTCTCCTCTTGCGTCTAATTTCATTGTAAGCAGATAGCAGGAAAACAGAGGCTGGGGGAAGGGGGGGGGGGTGGGAATCAGAGTCAAACTTTTGGTTTCATAGGCTATACATGATGTCTCAGGAGGAAGCTCAGTATCCATGGATATGACAGGAGCGCTCGTTCGAAGCCAAAAAGTGCAGTAAACATAACTTCTAAAATGCGCACCTCAAGAGCTATAAGTAATTCTTCATATTCGATATTGTGAAAGAGGTATCTTCTGTTGCAGTCTCTTTGCTTTCCGTACTTTGAGAAGTGGTAATATGGATCAAAACAAGAAAAAATGTACAGTAAACATGGGCTCTAAAGTGTATACCTTAAGAGGCATGAGTAATTGCTCACCTTCGCTATTGTCAAAAACTTAATGAACGAAAAGTGCTCTTACTTGAAAATGGTTCAAATGGCTCTGAGCACTATGGGACTCACCTTTTGAGGTCATTAGTTCCCTAGAACTTTTTTTTTTTGGTCATCAGTCTACTGACTGGTTTGATGTGCTAACCACTTCATCTCAGAGTAGCACTTGCAACCTACGTCCTCAATTATTTGCTTGACGTATTCCAATCTCTGTCTTCATCTACAGTTTTTGCCCTCTACAGCTCCCTCTAGTACCATGGAAGTCATTCCCTCATGTCTTAGCAGATGTCCTATCATCCTGTCCCTTCTCCTTATCAGTGTTTTCCCCTTATTCCTTTCCTCTCCGATTCTGCATAGAACCTCCTCATTCCTTTCTTATCAGTCCACCAAATTTTCAACATTCGTCTATAGCACCACATCTCAAACGCTTCGATTCTCTTCTGTTCTGGTTTTCCCACAGTCCATGTTTCACTACCATACAATGCTGTACTCCACACGTACATCCTCAGAAATTTCTTCCTCAAATTAAGGCCGGTATTTGATATTAGTAGGCTTCGCTTGGCCAGAAATGCCTTTTTTGCCATAGCGAGTCTGCTTTTGATGTCCTCCTTGCTCCGTCCGTCATTGGCTATTTTACTGCCTAGGCAGCAGAATTCCTTAACTTCATTGACTTGGTGACCATCAATCCTGACGTTAAGTTTCTCGCTGTTCTCATTTCTACTACTTCTCATTACCTTCGGCTTTCTCCGATTTACTCTCAAACCATACTGTGTACTCATTAGACTGTTCATTCCTTTCAGCAGATCATTTAATTCTTCTTCATTTTCACTCAGGATAGCAATGTCCTCAGCGAATCGCATCATTGATATCCTTTCACCTTGTATTTTTATTCCACTCCTGAACCTTTCTTTTATTTCCATCATTGCTTCCTCGATGTACAGATTGACGAGTAGGGGCGAAAGGCTACAGCCTTGTCTTACACCCTTCTTAATACGAGCACTTCGTTCTTGATCGTCCACTCTTATTATTCCCTCTTGGTTGTTGTACATATTGTATATGACCCGTCTCTCCCTATAGCTTACCCCTACTTTTTTCAGAATCTCGAACAGCTTGCACCGTTTTATATTGTCGAACGCTTTTTCCAGGTCGACAAATCCTATGAAAGTGTCTTGATTTTTCTTTAGCCTTGCTTCCATTATTAGCCGTAACGTCAGAATTGCCTCTCTCGTCCCATTACTTTTCCTAAAGCCAAACTGATCGTCACCTAGCGCATTCTCAATTTTCTTTTCCATTCTTCTGTATATTATTCTTGTAAGCAGCTTCGATGCATGAGCTGTTAAGCTGATTGTGCGATAATTCTCGCACTTGTCAGCTCTTGCCGTCTTCGGAATTGTGTGGATGATGTTTTTCCGAAAGTCAGATGGTATGTCGCCAGACTCATATATTCTACACACCAACGTGAATAGTCGTTTTGTTGCCACTTCCCCCAATGATTTTAGAAATTCTGATGGAATGTTATCTACCCCTTCTGCCTTATTTGACCGTAAGTCCTCCAAAGCTCTTTTAAATTCCAATTCTAATACTGGATCCCCTATCTCTTCTAAATCGACTCCTGTTTCTTCTTCTATCACATCAGACAAATCTTCACCCTCATAGAGGCTTTCAATGTATTCTTTCCACCTATCTGCTCTCTCCTCTACATTTAACAGTGGAATTCCCGTTGCACTCTTAATGTTACCACCGTTGCTTTTAATGTCACCAAAGGTTGTTTTGACTTTCCTGTATGCTGAGTCTGTCCTTCCGACAATCATATCTTTTTCGATGTCTTCACATTTTTCCTGCAGCCATTTCGTCTTAGCTTCCCTGCACTTCCTATTTATTTCATTCCTCAGCGACTTGTATTTCTGTATTCCTGATTTTCCCGGAACATGTTTGTACTTCCTCCTTTCATCAATCAACTGAAGTATTTCTTCTGTTACCCATGGTTTCTTCGCAGCTACCTTCTTTGTACCTATGTTTCCCTTCCCAACTTCTGTGATGACCCTTTTTAGAGATTTCCATTCCTCTTCAACTGTACTGTCTACTGCGCTATTTCTTATTGCTGTATCTATAGCGTTAGAGAACTTCAAACGTATCTCGTCATTCCTTAGTACTTCCGTATCCCACTTAGAACTAGTTAAACCTAACTAACCTAATGACATCACACACATCCATGCTCGAGGCAGAATTCGAACCTGCTACCGTAGCGGTCCCGCGGTTCCAGACTCCAGCGCGTAGAACCTCACGGTCACATCGGCGAAAGAGAAAAGAAATACAAATTCTGGTTAAAGAAAAAGAAAGGAAAAAGGAAAAGCAAAAAGAAATCATATCCACGCAATCTGCGACGCGCTCTGCCATCCGCGGAGGTCAGAAGTAGAATAGATCGTAGGCGGTTGAAACTCAGACACCGCAGGGGGAGGAGGGGTGGGTGCCCTCTGAGCCAGGCACCCCCCAACTCAGTGGAGGTCTAACAAAGACCGCTCGAAGATAGTTAGCAAATAATGTTCGGTAACGTGGCGTGTTTTCGAGAGCTGCATGGGCTGTTCGTAAATAGGTCCAGAAGTCGAGGCGGGATTTAGGTCCCTCATGAAAGAGATAAGCGACCGCCCACCCTTTGACCCACGTGATAGCATGACATTTGGCGGCGGGAAAATGTCGGTCCCCCGGGTATAGAAACATTCGAGGTTCGATTGTGTCTGGTGGCACCCGGAGATAGCAGGCAATGATTTGCTGCACGAAGCGCCATATATCTTGCGATGAGGCGCATGTCAGACGGTGTTCATCAGTGTCCCGTTGTTGGCAAAGGAGACAAAGAGGGGATTCTGACAAGCCAATGTTGTGCAGGCGCTGTTTCGTGGCAAATTTCCTGTTGGCCATGTGATACCACAGTGCCCGGACGTTCGTAGGGAGGAAGGGCTGGTGGACGGTAGTCCACACTATGGACCACTGGGTGGAGGGATGTTTGGTTTCCATCACATTCCGGGGAACACAGCGCAGCAACAGGCTGTAAAAATCCTTAGTCCTAGGTGGGCGTGTATCTGGGAGGCTGGTATGTATGTAACCGTAGTCGACGAAAAAGGTCGAAATATAGGACAAATAAGGCACGATATGGCCGACAGACACCGGTGGTGAGGTGGAAGCAGGTAGGAGGACCTCAAGCAAGCTGCGTGTTAGAGACGTACCCTGGCCCATCCACTGTTTTCTCATGGTACTCATGTACAAGGCTGCAGCTCGCACACGGACATTGACGAGCCCGACGCCACCATACCGTGAGGGCAGGGCAAGTGTCTCATAACGGACTTTAAACATTGAACCAGCCGTGAGATAATAGCCAAAAGCCGCCTGAAGGTTGCGCCCAATTGCAGTTGGCAGAGGGAGAACTTGCGCGATGTGAACCAATTTTGATGCCACATAAAGATTAATAAACTCAACCCGTTGAATTGTGTCGTGGCGGCACAAGAGGTTCTGGCGGACGTCGTTGCGGATGACGTGTAACAGGCGACGGAAATTCGTCGCCGCTGTGCGTGTGACCGTGGTGGTAAAGGTAATCCCCAGGTACCGGAAAGTCCGCACAAGCCGCAGGGGTGCCACTTCACCCTCCTGGAAGCCTCGTCCAATGTGCATTGCAGAAGATTTGGCGACATTCATGGCACTGCCAGCGGCAGCCCCATAACGGGTAATCAATTCGAGGACTTCCCGAATCTCAGAGCCGGAGCGAATGAGGAAGAGGAGGTCATCAGCATATGCCCGACAGCGAAAAGTGTGTTGGCGTAGGGTGAGGACAGAGAGCTTGGTCGTCAAGCCACCAATAAGGGGCTCAAGGGCAATGGCATACAGGAGGGTAGAGAGGGGGCACCCCTGCCGTATCAAACGGCAGATAGGTACCGGCCCTGCTAAACGTCCATTGAGTTGGACACGTGAACTGGCACTGTCGTAAAGACGCCGGATGACGTCGAGAAACGGAGGGGGGATGCCCATTCGGGCTGCCACCGAAAACAGGAAGCGATGACGCACTTTATCGAAGGCGCTGTCGAAGTCTATAGCGACGACCGCTGCCCGGAGTCTGCAGGCCGCCGCTATCGCAATTAAGTCGCGGCATTCCCCTGTGGCAGTCTGTATGTTAACCTGTCCGCCAGGCGTCGTTTGCTCTGGCGAGAGGATATGAGGGAGTGTAGTTCGGAGCCGCATTGCCAGTAAGCGCGCGAAAATCTTGTAATCGGCATTGAGTAGGGTGAGCGGTCTGTAACTCGTGACCATCGAACCTCGGGCTGGTTTGTGGACTGGTATAATGATGCCCTCAGCAAAGGCGGGTGGGATAGCTTGGTCAGATGTCATCAGTTCTTGATACATAGTCGTCCACCGTGGTGCCATGAGGTCCCGAAAGGTACGGTAAAACTCAATCGGTAAGCCGTCTATGCCGGGCGATCTGTTGACTGCACCCTTGGCGATTGCGTTGTTGACTTCGTCTAGCGTGACCGCCACTCTCAAAGCATCCGCCTCCGTGTGAGGGAGGTTGCGCGTGACGTAATGCAAAATGGAGTCGTCTGCTGCAGTTTCAGCGTCTTCATCACTATAAGTACGACGGTAGTGTTCGACGAATGCGTGGACGATGTCATTCTGAGTGCTCACCTGCGTTCCATGAGGCGTGGTCAGAGTGCTGATGATCTGCCGACGACGCCTTCATTTGTCGGACACTATATCATGCATGGATGGAATTTCCGCGTGATCGTGGCGCCGCGTCCGTATCACGACCCCTTGCAGTTCCCGGCGTGCCAGCGCAATTATCTTCGCCTTAGTTCTTTGCCGTTCCAACTGGTTGTTCGGGGTTGGCGGTTGAGCATCCAGATCTCGGAGAATCGCGTAATAGAAGTCAACAGTGGTGCGATGCCAGTCGGCCATTCCCTTCCCGTGTCTTATCAGTGTCCTCCGGATCGCCGGCTTGGCGCAGTCCAACCATCATATCAATGTCGACTGGTAGCGGGGAAGGCGTCGTTCGCAGACTGTCCACGTTTCAGTGACTTGTTGGCGACACGCCAGGTCATGCAAGTGTGAGGTATTGAGTTTCCATGGCGCACGGCTGCGCCATACTGATTGCGGCGGAAGGAGGACCGTACACATGTAAGCGCAATGGTCGGAAAAGGCCAGCGGCCAGCGTTCGGCGCCCCGTATCGCAGATCTAAGAGTTTGTGAGACATATATCCTGTCTAGTCGGCTTGCGGAATGACTTGTAAGAAAGGTATGGCCAGAAAGGTCGCCGTGTTGAACTTCCTAGGTATCGTGAAGCAGGAGGTCTCGCACCACTATACGTAGCTCCTGGCATGTAGTATAGTGGGGAAACTGATCTTTAGGATGCAGAACGCAGTTAAAATCACCTCCTAGTAGGCAATGGCCATAACGCCCTAAAAACAGGGGAGCGATTTCCTCGGAATAAAACTGGTCTCTTTCATGCCGTCGGTCGGTGCCTGAGGGAGCGTAGACATTAATGTTGCGTGTCCCCATGACAGTGAGTGCCAAGCCCCGAGCTGATGGAAGGAAGGCGACATCGGTTACAGAAATCCCGTGGCGGACGTAGATGGCCACCCCGCGGCCCATAGGATCACTCGCGGAGGCGTGGGCGGTATAGCCACTGATATCCGGGAGACTAGCCAAGTGAACTTCCTGCAGAAGGGCGAAATCAATATCCGAAGCCCAGAACATCTCCTGCATAAGGCGGATTTTCACCCTGGAACGGATGTTGTCGGTGTTGATGGCTGCTATCCGGTAGGCCTGGTGTCGGATTGCTGGTCCACTCTGCCGTCCGCGCAAGGGTGTGGACGTCGCAGCGGAACGTTACCCCGCTGGCCCGCAGGGGAGTCTGGGGAGAGTATGATTAGTGGTGCGGCCGTGACGGCGCAGGGTCCCGTAACGGGTCCTGCTTCTTGACCTCCTCCTCGTGCCACGCCGTGGAAGCGGAAACTGGTGTATCGTCCATTTTGTCTGCAGAAGATGTTGTAATTGTGGATGGTGTAGTGTCGCCTGTGATACGTTCATGATTTAGTTCAGCGTCAGCACGGGCCGCAGGCACACCTATAGATGTCTCCGCGCTCATTACGTCTTCGTCAGCAGTAGCGGGTTCTGATGCCCCGTGCTGGTCGACGGTTACGTCCTCCTCGACTTGTAACGTCTCCTCTTGGCCGTAAACGGTGCGACGTCTTCGCTTGCGACGTTTCGGGGAACGTTGTTTCCTTGTGCGACCCTCCGTGTCCGGCGACGGAAAGGAGTCGCGTCGTTCTGGCAGAAAGGCCGCTGTAGGAACGATGAGCGAGTCGATCTCCATCGTGTTTCCGAGGTAAGGGTCAGCGTCTGGTTGCGCTGGCATCTTCGGAGCGGCGTCGATGGCCGGCCGAGGCGGCGGGCCGTCCGAGGCGCTCTCCGTCGGTGTCTGCTCGGGCTCGTTGGTGGCGTCGTTTGTGGTGACCGGGCGACGTTGCAAAGTGGTAGGAGAAGCTAGAGCAGCGGCATAGGTCACCGGTAGCACTGTAGGTTGCGACGTGGGTGGTTCTTCGGCAGCTGGAAGTTGCGTAATACGCCGTTGTAGGCATTCGGATCTAAGGTGACCTTCTTTGCCGCACCCGGAACAGGTCCGAGGCTGGCCGTCGTATATAATTATTGCACGGCATCCGCCGATCTGTAAGTAGGACGGGACGTGGCTTCGGAGATCTATGGTGACCTGTCGGACCCCGTTTAGGATAGGATACGTCCACTTCTCCGATTGCTTTGGGCCATGGACTGTGCCGTATGGGCAGCAGGAAGTTCGAATGGCAATTCGAAAATGCGTATCGTTCGCATACCTAAGCCTGCGTGGTCGACGGTTACCTCCCCCACATTGCCATCAGCGTGACAGAAGCGGAGCCCCTATTTGGTCTCACGTAGTATGCGTTCGCACGCCGCGTCGTTAATGATTTTCACATAGACCATGCTGCTCCCGATGGACAAATGTATGCCGATAACATCGGTCGCCGGGATCTTCACTTCCTCTCGCAGAACACGCTCCACCTCGATTGCTTTGGGACGGGCATAAGGCGAGCTCGCGCGCCGCACGAAGTCAACACGTACGCGTCCGCTCTGTTGCCCTGCCGAAGGCAGACTGCCACTTCGGCCGGCGTGCTCTTACTTCCTAAGGCGTGCACTTTAGTGATTTGTCACACAGTATCTAAGATGAAGAAGTTCTGACAGCTCCGAAGGCACGTATGTCAGAGCCCACGTTTGATGTTTTGCTCGAGTAATTGTTCCTGCGAAATCCCTGAATATTGACATTTCTCCTGCGACATCCTTTACATGTAACCAGCGGCGTTGTGTTGCTTCAAATGATCCAGGACGAAGGCCACATACACTGCATGAGAAGAAATACGACATCTGAGAATCAGTGGAGTCCCCGTTGGATTTTTTAGACACCCGGAAGAAATCACGAGAGCTGCTAACAAACTGAGAAGAAGTAAGAAGGTTAAAATAACAAGAGTAGCTTTCGAAAGGAGACAAAATAACTAAAAAGGACTGAATAAAGGGTGATTTTGGTTTATTATATGACTGATGTCACTCTTCACTGATCATCTCAGCCAGTCTTCTCGTGTCGCTAATTCTCTTCGAGACATCAATCTTCTGAGCGGTTGGATGCGTCCCGCCTCAAGTTCCTCTCCTGCGCCTAACACCTCATTTCAGAGAAACACTTGGAAACAAGTGAGGACTTATTTGTTGGATATATCCCAATATGACTTCCTCTGCATTCTTACTTTATACAAAGTTCTCAAGTACTATAGGATTTATTCCCAAATGTCTTAACACAGGCCCTATCACCATATCATTTCTTCTTAACAATGTTCCCCCTATGTTCCTCTTCTCACCGATTATGCGGAGAACTGCCTCACTTATCTTACTGATCTATCTAATTTTCAACATCCATCGACAGCACCAAATTTAAAACGCTTCGATTAGCTTCTCTTGCGGATTTTCTATACAACGCTGCGCTCAAAACGTACATTCTAAGAAATTTCTAAGGGCTTTGTTTGATACTAACGGTTTTTCCTGTTCCTTGCTTCGTCCGTAGTAGGTTATTTTTCTTCCAAGGTAACAGAATTAATTCACTTCATCTACTTCGTGGACCTCAACTCTGAAGTTGAGTTTATCTCTAATCTCTTTTCTGCTCTTGTTCGTTGCTTTCACCTCTCTTCAGTTTACTGTCAATCTATTGCGTGCTCTCGTTAAACTTATTAGAGAAAAAGTCCTGCAAGTCTTCCTTATTTTCATTGAGAGTAACGTGATTATGATCGAACATTATAACCGATTTCCTCGCGCCTTAAATTTACTTGTGTCATTGCTTCTTCGACGACAGAACAGAAGAGGCGACAGACTACGTACCTACATTATACCCAACGTAATCCAAGGACATCGTCCTTGATTCTTCTTTCATATTTCGCCTACTTCTTCTTGTGCGTATTATATTACCCTCTTCCTCCATTGTTCGTACGTATTCTCCTCAAAGTGTCGAACACTGTGCATCATTTTACACTGCCTAACACTTTTCCTATGTCGACAAACCCTATAAAAGAATACTGATTTTTCTTAGGCCTCGTTTCTCTTACCAAGTTCGCCGGCCGGAGTGGCGGTCGGTTCTGGGTGCTACAGTCTGGAACCGAGCGACCGCTACGGTCGCAGGTTCGAATCCTGCCTCGGGCATGGATGTGTGTGATGTCCTTAGGTTAGTTATGTTTAATTAGTACTAAGTTCTAGGTGACTGATGACCCCAGAAGTTAAGTCGCATAGTGCTCAGAGCCATTTTCTCTTACCAAGTTCAACTTTAAAACTGTCTCTCCAGTGCCTTTATCTTTGCTACAGTCAAAATTCCAGCCGCCTAATAGTTCCTTAACGTTCATTTGCATTTTGTGTATATTATTCTTGCCAGCAACCTGGCTACGTGAACTGCTAAGCTGATTGTATGATAGCTTTCGCACGTGTTGCCCTTTCTATCTTCAGGTTGACAATGGAAGCAAGACTAAAGAAAAATCAAGACACGTTCACAGCATTTGTCGACCAGGAAAAAGCGTTCGACAGTATCAAATGGTGCAAGACGTTCGAAATTCTGAGAAAAGTGGGGGTACGCTATAGGGAGAGACGAGTAATATACAATATGTACAACAGCCAAGAGCGAACGATAAAAGACCATGAACGAAGTGCTTGGATTAAAAAGGATATAAGGCAGGGATGAACACTATGTGATCAAAATCATACGGACACAGCCAAAAACATACGTTTCTCATATTAGGTGCATTGTGCTGCCGCCTACTGCCAGGTACTCCATATCAGCGACCTCAGTAGTCTTTAAACATGGTGAGAGAACAGACTGGGGCGCTCCGCGGAACTCGTGATCTTCGAACGTGGTCAGGTGACTGGGTGTCACTTGCGTCATATGTTTGTACGCGAGATTTCCACACTGCTAAACATCCCTAGGTCCACTGTTTCAGATGTGATAGTGAAGTGGAAACGTGAAGGGACACGTACAGCACAAAAGCATACAGGCAGACCTCGTCTGTTCCTTACAGAGACCGCCGACAGTTGAAGAGGGCGGTAATGTAAAATAGGCAGACATCTAATCCAGACCATCACGCAGGAATTCCAAACTACATCAGGATCCACTGCAAGTACTATCACAGTTAGGGGGGAAGTGAGAAAACTTCGATTTCATGGTCTGCTGCTCGTAAGCCACACATCACCCCTGTAAATACCAAACGACGACTCGCTTGGTGTAAGGAGCGTAAACATTGGACAGTTGAACAGTAGAAAAACGTTGTGTGGAGTGACGAATCACGGTACACAATGTGGCGATCCGATGGCAGGGTGTGGGTATGGCGAATGCCCGGTGAACGTCATCAGCCAGCGTGTGTCGTGTCAACAGTAAACTTCGGAGGCTGTGGCGTTATGGTGCGGTCGTGTTTTTAATGGAGGGGCTCGCACCCCTTGTTATTTTTCCAGGCACTATCACAGCACAGGCCTACAACGATGTTTTAAGCACCTTCTTGCTTCCCACTGTTGAAGAGCAATTGGGGATGGCGATTGCATCTTTCAACACGATCGAACACCTGTTCATAATGCATGGCCTGTGGCGGAGTGGTTACGCGACAATAACATCCCTGTAATGGACTGGCCTACACAGAGTCCAGACCTGAATCCTATAGAACACCTTTGGGATGTTTTACAACGCTGAATTCGTGCCAGGCCTCACAGACCGACCGACCGACCGACATCTATAGAACTCCTCAGTGCAGCACTCCGTGAAAAATGGGCTGCCATTTCCCATGAAACCTTCCAGCACTTGATTGAACGAATGCCTGCGATGGTGTAAGCTGTCATCAAGGCTAAGGGTCGGCCAACACCATACTGAATTCCAGCATTACCGATGGAGTGCGCCACGAACTTGTAAGTCATTTTCAGCCAGGTGTCCGGATACTTTTGATCACATAGTGTAGTCTTTCACCCCTACTGTTCAACACATACAATGAAGAAGCAATCACAGATATTAAAAAAGTTCAAGAGTGGAGTCAAAATTCAAGATGAAAGATTCGCTGGACTGAAAGTAAATCGAAGATAGACGAAAGTAAAGCGAAGTAGCAGAATGAGAACGGCAAGGAACGTAGCATCAGAAGTAATGATCAAGAATTTGATGAATTTAAGGAATTCTGCTACCTAGGTAGCAAAATAACCCATGGCGGATGGTGCAAGGAGTCATAAAAAACAGACTAACACTGTCAAAAAATGCATTCCCGGCAAGTAGAAGTCTACTAGTATCAAACACAGGCCTTAATTTGAGGAAGGACTTTGTGAAAATGTACGTTGGGAACAGAGCATTCTATGGTATGAAAAATGGACTGTGGAAAAATCGGAACAGAAGGCTATCGAAGAATTTGAGATGGGATGCGACAGATGAAAGGAACTAATAACGTAAGAAATGAGGAGGTTCTCCGCAGAATCGGCGAGGAAAGGAAGATATAGGAAACACTGACAAGAAGAAATGTCAGGATGGCAGGACATCTGTTAAGACATCAAAAATTAACTTGCATGGTACTAGAGGGAACTGTAGAGGGTAAAAACTCTAGAGAAAGACAGACTGGATTACACCCGGCAAATAATTGAAGGTGTAGATTGCAAGTGCTACTCTGAGATGAAGAGGTTGGCGCAGAATAGGAATTCGTAGCAGCCCGTGTCAAATAAATCAGAAGAGTAATGATCCAAAAGAAAAAAAAATGTTCAGCTTTGTGTGCATGATATCCACTCCCTTAGCTGAGCCATCACCTCACATGAGTTTCATGCAGTGGGGCCGGGTTCGATTCCCTTCTGGGTCGGAGACTTTCACCACTCTGTGATTGGCTGTAGCGTTATCATTTCATCATCATCGACGTGCAAGTCGCCCAGTGTGGCGTCAACTGAAAAGACCTGCTACTCGGTGGACGAACTTCGTCAGGTGGGGATTCACGGCCATCGGTGCCATACGATCATTTCATTTTCTGTGGATGATATTTTTCCGAAAGTTTGATGGCTTGTCTCCATTGATTCTACAAACCAACTTGAAAAGTCAGTTGACTGTCACATACTCAAATTATTTTAGAAATTCCGAAGGGATGTTATGTATGCCTTCCAGCTCATTGTCTACTTGTTAAACTCTTGACTCTGGCACCCGATCTCCCATGCCTTCCATACGGAATGGACTCCCGCTTCTTATAGCACGTCAGACAGTTCCTTCCATTCGTTATGGATCTTCAGGATACTTTTTCGACCTATGCCCTCTCTTCTGTGCGTTTAACTGTGGAATTTCCATTGCACTCTTCACCGTGAATTGTTTTCATTTTTGTATATTCTGAATCGATCCATCCGACGACCATTGCTATCTCAATTTCTTAGCATTTTTCCTGCATGCATTTCGCCCTTTCGTCCCTGCACTGCTTATTTGTTTCATTCCTAAATGACTTATATTACGGAATTCCATGTTTCCTTCGACGTATTTCTACTTCTTTATTTCATAGATCAACTGAAGCATTTCTTTTGTTAGTGAAGTTTTCCATGCACTTATCTTCTTTGGGCCTATATCGATCTGTCAAACTTCCGTGATTAAGCTTTTTAAAGACATTCATTTCTCTTCAGTTGAACTACCTACTGTAGTATTCATTGTCGCATTACCTACATCCTTAGAGAAGTTCAAACGTACCTCCTCATTCCCCCGTACTTCAGCACCCCAATTCATTCCACACTATTTCTTCCGAACGATTCTGTTAAAATTCATGCAGCTACTACGTGCATCATCAGACAGAGTCGTTCACCAGGTGACTGAATACGTCGCCCCACTGAATGCACGTCGTGTACACATCAAGTGGTCAACAATCCAGGGTCTAAGAACTTTACGCTGACCCACCCAACTCCAGCATGGTACCAGACAATGCTGATTGTCTTTCAGCTATATGAAGGAGTTCTCACTTTTTCCGAGGGGTAACGCCTCACTCAGCTGCTCAGAGAATGCTTTTAATAAATTAACGCAGCTGTATTCCACTCAGAGTACTCTGAGATGTTTTAGGAAATAGTTTCATTGAACATAGAAATTAAAACTGTGCCTTGTAAAGAAGTTTCTCGCAACGACATCCTTGTAAAAACATTCTCGGTTTTCTTGCCGTGTCAAATTTACGTTAAACACCAAACTTTCGACGATCACTCCCATCGTCACCGTCAAGAACAAAACGACTGTCATGGCAGCTGTTGTTCTGGCCTTTCAGACCCCATAGGTGACGTTTGATTGATAAGCGTACGCAATCATTACGTCATACTGCCATAAAATCTGTCAGTGTCTCAGGTGGCAGTGCCACTGCTCTGAACGAACGTAAACAACACGGCGAATTTATCTGTAGCTTCTCCATGTCGACCGCATCTATCCACCACCGAAATGGTCCCATTTGTAGTTGTTCTCGCATACATCTACATCTACATCCATACTCCGCAAGCCACCTGATGGTGTGTAGCGGAGGGTACCTCGAGTAACTCTATCGGTTCACCCGTCTATTCCAGTCTCGTATTGTTCGTGGAAAGAAAGATTGTCGGTACGCCTCTGTGTGGGCTCTAATCTCTCTGATTTTATCCTCATGGTCTCTTCGAGAGATATACGTAGGAGGGAGCAATATACTGCTTGACTTCTCGGTGAAGGTATGTTCTTGAAACTTCAATAAAAGCCCGTACCGAGTTACTGAGCGTCTCTCTTGTAGAGTCTTCCACTGGAGTTTTTCTATCATCTCTTTAACGCTTTCGCGGTTACTAAATGGTCCTGTAACGAAGCGCGCTGCTCTCTGTTGGATCTTCCCTATCTCTTCTATCAACCCTATCCGGTATGGATGCCACACCGGTGAGCAGTATTCAATCAGTGGGCGAACAAGTGTACTGTAACCTACTTCCTTTGTTTTCGGACTGCATTTACTTTGGATTCTTCCAATGACGCACAGTCTGGCATCTGCTTTACCGACGATTAATTTTATATGGTCATTCCATTTTAAATCACTCCTAATGCCTACTCCCAGATAATTTATTGAATTAACTGCTTCCAGTTGCTGACCTGCTGTATTGTAGCTGAATGATAAAGAATCTTTCTTTCTATGTATTCGCAGCACATTACACTTGTCTACATTGAGAGTCGATTGTCGTTCCCTGCATCATGCTTCAATCGTTGCAGATCCTCCTGCATTTCAGTACATTTTTCCATCGTTACAACCTCTCGATATACTACATCATCATCCGTAAAAAGCCTCAGTGAACTTCCGATGTTATCCATAAGATCATTTATATATATTGTGAATAGCAAGGGTCCTACGACACTCCCCTGCGGCCCACCTTAAATCACTCTTACTTCGTAAGACTTCTCTCCACTAAGAATGACATGCTGCGTTCTGTTATCTAGGAACTCATCAATCCAATCACACAATTGGGCTGATAGTACATATGCTCTTACTTTGTTCATTAAACGACTGTGAGGAACTGTATCAAACGCCCTGCAGAAGAAACACAGCATCTACCTGGGAACCCGTGTCCATGGCCCTCTGAGTCTCGTGGACGAATAGTGCGAGCTGGGTTTCACACGATCGTCTTTTTCGAAACCCATGCTGATTCCTACAGGGTAGATTTCTAGTCTCCAGAAAAGTCATTATTCTCGAACATAATATGTGTTCTAAAATTTTACAACTAATCGACGTTAGAGATATAGGTCTATAGTTCTGCACATCTGTTCGACGACCCTTCTTGAAAACGGGGATGAGCTATGCCCTTTTCCAATCCTTTGGAACGCTACGCTCTTCTAGAGACCTACGGTACACCGCTGAAAGAAAGGGGACGAGTTCCTTCGCGTACTCTGTGTAAAATCGAACTGATATCCCATCAGGTTCAGCGGCCTTTCCTCTTTTGAGCGATTTAAATTGTTTTTCTATCCCTCTGTCGTCTATTTCGATATCTACCATTTTGTCATCCGTGCGACAATCTAGAGAAGGAACTACAGTGCAGTCTTCCTCTGTGAAACAGCTTTGGAAAAAGACATTTAATATTTCGGCCTTTAGTCTGTCATCCTCTGTTTCAGTACCATTTTGGTCACAGAGTGTCTGGACATTTTGTATTGATCCACCTACAGCTTTGTCATAAGACCAAAATTTCTTAGGATTTTCTGCCAAGTCAGTACACAGAACTTTACTGCATCTTTAGTAACAGAATCTGAGTATGTATCAGCGTGTCTCAGTATTTTATTTACGAGGTTGAGCTCATCGACCGCTGGTATCTGTAGCCCTCGATAGTTAATGTACCTTTGGTTTTCTGCTCAGCTGTCGGACACGATACCAAGGATCCTGACGTTCAACTTCATCAACTTCTTAGACCGTCACTGTCTAATGCTTCGCCTTCCTAGCACTCCACCGATATTTCCAGGTGTAACACACCATAAAGGATGGACCACATTAAGTGTATCATCGAGTGTCTGCTCAACAGATTCGCATTTTTGTTTTTTGGAGAGCGCCAACTCTACACATCTCCAACCCCACGTACGTCAGACGTTAAGTCTCGGGATCCAAGAGGTCGTCGTCAGAAATAGATGTAGCTCTGTGTATTAATATATTTAAAAGGCTCTCTTCTGCATTAGACGGTGAAAACTCTGCACACTGAGATATAAACCATTGTGTGGCGGCCGGCAACATATGGAGTGCTCAATCCGTCCTTCCAATTTCACTTCTATCAATATGCTCATGTCTGTTCTAAAGTATGTAGTTCTGCACTATGATCTTTTCCTTCGTGTAGTGTCATCGTAACCCTGTAATTTGATAATAGTTAGTTTACCTTCATCTGCCTGGCCCCGAATTTATCATTAAAGCAAATGGTTCAAATGGCTCTGAGCACTATTCTGTGGTCATCAGTCCCCTGGAACTTAGAACTACTTAAACCTAACTAACCTAAGGACATCACACACATCCATGCCCGAGGCAGGATTCGAACCTGCGACCGTAGCGGTCGCGCGCTTCCAGACTGTAGCGCCTAGAACTGCTAGGCCACTCCGGCCGGCTATCATTGAAGCAGCTGATACGAAACGGGATATGTAAGTATACAGCTCCTCATTTCTGCACGTCTGTATTTCGATTAAAACATTATTTTATTTTCTTCATTAAAAAAGCTATGTAAAATACGTTAATCCGATAGAGGGACAGAACTGTATTAATGTAAAATGGCCACACTAACGTCTCAGACCAAGGCAGACCAATGATTAAAGTGACAGACGCATGAGAAGATAGAAGTGAGAGAGACTCGCGGGAGAACGGTTAAAGTGAAAAGAGGTTGTGATCTGGCTCATGCGAAGGAAGATTGCGTAACATGTCAACTATCCATAATTCCGTATGTAAGTGACAGATTTGTTGACGAGGATGACGTATTAAATGGTTAGACGTTTCTGGTGTCATTTTGAAACCAGAGCTGTAAGAGAAGGTGACAATGGCTCAAATGGCTCTGAGCACTATGGGACTTAACATCTGTGGTCATCAGTCCCCTGGAACTTAGAACTACTTAAACCTAACTAACCTAAGGACATCACACACATCCATGCCCGAATCAGGATTCGAACCTGCGACCGTAGCAGTCGCGCGGTTCCGGACTGCGCGCCTAGAACCTCTCGACCACCGCGGCCGGCAGAAGGTGACAATGGAATATGGAAGGTTGTAGGACGGCGGGCGAATAAAACGGTCGTTACTTCGTTGTGCCGTTATGAAACTTCGGTATCCTGTTGATACCTACCAATTTCTCTGTCTTGTACTGATCGCTTTCAGGGTTCAGTTTCCAGCCGATGCACCGCATGTGGGGAGGCAGGTCGTTACTGCGTTGTGTCCTTATGGAAACGCACTTATTGCCTATGCGTGCTTTACAACTACGTTCGCTGTTAACAAGAGCTTGAAAACTAGTTTGACGGTCAGCCAGAAAGCGATGGAGAATATATTGACCATAACTTCCAGTCTGTAAGTCCGCATTACTCTTCGTACTTACTGAAAGAAAATTTCCTGCTTGCTATTTACTCAGGGGGATCATGAACTATGACTGGAAATAGAAGTATTTAGTTTTAACTGACTGATGTATTCAGTCAGAAGTTCACATGCAAAAAATATAAGTCCTAATTCTAACTAATATCCCTACCGGAAACAGCACTATTAACAACCATTCAGAGGCGACCTCTTTGGGAAGTTCCAACTAAAACGGTCTATCTCCCTGAATTCTAATCACCAAAAGTTAATTGCTTGCCTTAAAGTGGAAAATAATCTCGCCCCTTACCATACCCTTTTGTCAACGTCAAGGGCGGCTCACAATTACTTCCGTGAAATCCAAGCAATCCAGGTCGACCCACAGTCCTCGTGGTTTCATTTCCGACTTTCACCGAAAACGCTTTTGATAGCTGCCTGGTTCTAACATCATTCGAGGCACAGCACATTTAGGCCTTTGACTGACACGAATAGATTGGTATCCCGATGCGAAAACTCCCTCCCAACTGTCTTCTTTGGCCGTATTTACATATAGGCACAGCGGACCGCCCAACGGAAGTTCTGCTATCTAAATGGTCCCTTTCGCAGACATGTCTTAAAAGCCCTGTCATTTAACAAAGAACATTCTTCTTAATTTTCATATAAATGGTAATAATTTTGCTTTAGTTACTGAAAAAGTTTTAGCTCGACTGCATTTAAACTTTGCCGGATAGAATTTTTAGAATGGAACCTACAGTAGGGCATGACCTCTGAACTGCCTCATTAAGATTCCTTTTATTCGTAGTTGTTTACAAGGCAGTCTTGAAACTTGCTACAGCTTCATTATAGCATGAATGTAACCGAGTGCTGTAATTAGAATTAGAATTTTCTATTACAAATACAAATGACAATCTACCATGAATAATTCTGTTTTAGTTCCAAATTTAGTTTTTAGTAAACAGCTTGAAAACTAATAGACGTAGCTTACTGGTATCACCTATACATGATTTTTATATGAAATTGAGGCTACATACGAATGTTCGTCATTCCGAGTTTAATATTTTAGCCCCTTCAATTTTTCGTAAAAACGCATATGTGGGCCGAAACATTGCACTGATCATTTTGAGACAGTGTTAACATTAATATCCTGAAGCATATACTGACAAAATTTGGAAAAGTTAACTTTTAATTTGACTCTTGGGTTATGGTGCAACCTTTTGTATGCTAAGGACAGGCACGTTAAGATGTCTTGATGGTGGTAGCAGTGAACAGGGGTAAGCCCCAGCACTCTCTCTCGCCTCTCTACACCTTACTATGATACAGCACTTCCCCTCACCATTTTGAACAAAATTAAATATTAGAAAATGCTGATGTTACTACAGGTGACCTCTTTCAAATGAAATTGATTTTAGCTAAGTTTTCCATATACTACACCAACAATATTAACGAAATATTAATACACAGAAAAACATGATATAGTTAATTTTTAGAAATCATGTACATAAAATAACATAGAAACATGAAAAAATTAGATTATTACAACATTAATTTTGTCGTGTAGAATTTTTTGTTTTACCTGAAAGTGAAACACAGAAAAACAGGTCACTTTTCAGTACTGACTCATTTAAACACAACTGTAGACACTGTGGTGTGTCTCTACGGACCATTTTCACTAAAACATTTATGGTAGAGGGTGGGAAGTCATTATAGTTGGTCTCCTTTTCGACGTTATTATAAAACGTGTAAGGGGAGGAGTCATTGTAGTCGGTGTTCTCCTCGCTTTCTTGTCCAATACACTTGTAGTCTGACTTTCATTAAGCCTCCTTATCCTTGGGATACAAATAACGTAGCCCAAGTTTCTGTCCTCAACTGATATTAAGGGAGAACAAAACACATTCTATACTTTAGTTTCCTTCCATATTTTAAGTTTTTAATTTGAAGTTATCAGAAAGAACTTTCGTTTCAAAAATTTATTATTTGGAAAACAACTATTAACTTTTCCAGAGTGATTATTGGCACTACGCCGTTTCATAAAATAGTGACGTTGCTCTAGCTCACTTTTAATAGTTGTTAAGTTTGAATCACAAACTCTGCAATTCTTTTTTAACCATAACTATTATACTCTGAAAATCAACATATGTTTTTAAAATAGTCACATTTAACTTCATTACCTTAGATGTTGCTTTACTTAGACAATCGAATAACTTTGTAAGCTCTCTTCATGCAGCTCAATTATCATATGGACCACATACTAAATAAGTCATCTGTTTGACAGCAGTAAATTTGTTTTGTTACACACATAATTAAAAAGCTGGTTCCATTATAACATACCAATACTCTACCAACCGAATTCCTTAACACATTCGCTTATCTTTATTGGTGTCTGTATGTGTCAGTATTTATATGTTAATTGACCATCTACTTTAAGGAAGATTATGCGTTTTCAAAAAGTGAGGGAATTACATACCAACTATGCACCATTTTACCATAAATCAACCTATTGACTTCTTTAGTCCTATTTCTCCCCATTTTCATTTGTCTATACACTTCACTTTCCTCCATATCTCGAAGCTTAATTCTCCCTTTTATCTTCGTCAGCCTACTGAGCTCATTGTTTAAATATTTTTAAGAGTGATCCTCACACCACTTTCACTCATCTTCTGTAATTAATATTAAATTGCTTTGACTTGCCACTATTGACACGATATTATTGCTCTCTCTTACATCCAGACAACCTTCTTCTATGCAAAAATTCTTAATTTATAAAGCGTTTATTCTCTCAGGCTTAAGAAATTTTCCGCTTGAGTTACTTCTCTTAATGCACAGGATCTGCATTGTGTTGTTACTAAGCCTTTTTGTGGTTCTAACTTGTTATTTGTTTACTTTTGCCTCTATTTTTCTATCATTGGTGCTCATAAGTTACCTGTTGTTATTTTAACATTTAGAATTTACTACTGCAAACTATCTCTCATATTGTCTTATAAGTCATCAGTCATAAATAGTCATTTTTTGGAATTCTTCTCACTTACTAGGAAAATATTACAAACTAATATTATTTGTAGAGCATGAAAGCCTGTGTTTCTTACTTTCTATAGGTAGAACAGAAGAAGAAAATGAAACTCGAAAGGAAAATAAAGTTTCATCCAGGTGGAACCGCACAGTACACCGAACTGTGCACCTCCCAAAAATTGACAGCCTCCCTACAGAGGCTATTTACTGACACTTTTGAAAGGCTTCATACCTATAATGTTTCATAGACCTAATTCTCTCTTACTTTTTGAGTTTCCAATCGGTACGTTTGCATGAGGCTTACCTATTATTCGAAATGGACTGTGATAATCGTGCATAAACTTCTTTGTTTCCCCTGGAATTTTCTCATAATTTTCTTTTGTTTTAACTAACACTTGTTCACCAATGTAAAAACTAGTGGCGGCATATTTTGCGTCATGCCATCTTTTTCTGTCCAAGCCTCTTTCATGTTTATTTGAACTACAGTGCACCTTCTTTTCATCTATAGAGCTCGGAGACAGGTCTGGAAAATAATCCATTGCTGAGCATTGCATTTCCACTGGACACTCAATGGAGTACGACAAGAGAACAATTTTGGCCACAGAAACATCCTTTTGGGACTCAGTCACAAAAGAATCAGTGGAAATTCGCATGACAGACAATCTTATCAACCGTGAGAATGGATACCAGCTAGATAATGCGTGGAACCCCGTCATCTCAAAGATCTGCTCCAGACGAAGACGTCAAAGTACTCCGATGGCCGAGGCAATTGACAACGCCAAAGACAGCTGAGTTCTGTAGTTGCACCAGCGGGGGCACTGCTGGCGGGCGGTGTGGTTCGTCTGTCCATATGATTTTGACGCATGCGTGGAATACTCGCTGCACGCTATATATTACGGAACGGAGGGCGTCTTCGTCAGTCTTCGATGGCTCACCTGAGGATGACTAGCAGTTGTCTACTCGATATATCGTGGATGGAAGCTAACGACGACCGGCTGCAAGCCCGAAATCTTCTTGAATATTTAGTCCGCCGGGAAAATTTTAAGTTTCACATTTGATTTGAAAAGCTATAACATGTCATTAGGTGTATTATATTACACGTAACATCGTTGCCGTCATGCTCCGACTGTTTTAGAATTATTACTTTCTCCCAGATGTACACTGTAGACGTTTGTCAGATATTACTTTTTTTCAATATATATGCTATTTTTCTGACAGCTTGGATGACAGTGGGTCAGCGATATTACATGTTTACACAGTTACCATTATAAATAAGTGATGTGTGGAATTCAGCTGTTTGTTATTATTATTTATATAGGTTTGTTTCTAATTGTGTTTTTGCCTAAAGTTTATTTTAGTTTTATTTGAGATTTTTGTATTACATTTTTAGCTTTTCCGTTATAATTGTTGTTGTCTATGATTTATGTTGATGATCTGTCTCTGTTTTGTACTACTCATGTTGTTATCGCTGTTACTATGGATATGTGTTGTTTAGAGTGTCTGATTTTATTATTTTACCCGTTTTCCCGATTTATAATGTGAATAACGTTTTCTGTACACTTTTTTGTGCTTTAGGTCGTTTTTTTCGTTCAGTAAATTTGTTGGGTTGCAGTATGCATGTGAATATTTCTCTATTTCCTCAAGAATGTTCATGAATGTTCCCTTTTGCGTAATATGGAGGATTTCTAGTGCTTCGTTCATGGGATTTACGTCGTGTTTCTCTGCTTGATAAATGTTGAAAAAATGTGCATTGGTTGTTTTCACTTTCTCTGGTGGGCTCTTTATATCTAATTTTGAAGTTTCTACCAGTTTGCCCTATGTAGAATTTGTGGCATGTGTTACACGAAATTTTGTAAACTGTTTGGGATTGTCGTGTACAGGGATCTTCGAGCTACCTTTGTGAATCTTGTGTTTGAGGCTTTGTGAGTTTTGAGATGCAAATTCAATGTCAGTTTTGTTGATTTTGTTCGAGACGTTTACTAGATAAGTCATGGTTACGTACTTTTTCTTCTTTTTCATTGTATACGTTAAGTGTTATTTCTTTATGTATATTGTGCCTTCCAGGTTGTGTTTTATTGTGGTATAATTCTGTTACTATTTTAGGGTCATAATCGTTTTTCTGGGCTATGTATTCTAAGATTTTTATTTCCCTCTGGATTACTTCGTCTTCTAGTGGTAAATTTATTAATCTGTTCAGTATTGGGTCGAGGAATGAGAGTTTGTGGTCTTTTGGATGACATAAGTGTGGATTGATAATACAGTCTGTTGTAGTAGGCTTTCTGTAAATATCGAAGCAATGTCTGTTGTTAGTGTTCTTAATAGTTAGACCGAGGAAGTTAATTGTTTTGTTAGTTTCGTGATCTACGGTAAATTTCATTTTGGGGTGTAAATGATTCAGTGGTTTATGTATTTTGTCTATATCAGTTATGTTACCTTCTATAAGCATTAAAGTATTGTCTACATGTCTGTAATTGCATATGATTTTTTATTAGTTGTGTTTTTTGTTTCAAAAAATTTTTCTTCCAAGCTGTTAAGGAATATGTCAGCTATGGTTCCAGCAATACTACATCCCATCGTGACTCCATCTTTTTTTGTATATATTTTATTATCAAACTTGAAGTAACTTTGGTGTAACGCAAGTTTTGTTAGTTGCAAAATTTCTCTAATGGCTTGTACTGATATCTTTCTGTATTTGAGTAGGTTTTGTTCTATGATATCTATCATTTCCTGGATTAGGATGTTGGTGTATGGGTAAGTAATGTCAAAAGACACAAATCTTGCATTTGGGGATATTTTAATGTCTTTGATTTTTTTAGCTAAAGATCTACAATTCCTTATTGTATATTTTTTGTTGGATGCGTAAAATTTATTAAGCAGGTTTTTTAGTTTCTTTGCTTATGTAATATGTGGGACTGTTAACAATGTCTACTAGGGACAAATAGGAATGAATTGTTTACATATCTTAGGGTATAGGCAATAGTCTAGTTATCACAAACAAAAATGACTACATGCAAAAAGTTAACGATTTCCTTGGCAGCAATGGTATCACATAAATCAGTAGAAACCCCACAAACAAATTTGTAGCCCAAACCAAGAAAACAGTAAAAGCATGTCATACAATACTTACAGAATATGAAAAAAGGACATGTATATTCATGAAACCCAGAACACCAAAGCTCCAGCTGCAAAATACTAACATGAATTATTTACAGACGAAAGGAAAAACTGGTAGAAACTGACTTTGGGGAGGATCAGTTTGGATTCCTTAGAAAGGCTAGAATACGTGAGGCAACGCTGACACACGATTTATTTTAGAAGATAGATCAAGGAAAGGCAAACCTATGTTTCTAGCATTTGTAGACTTAGAGAAAGCTTTTGACAATGTTGACTGGAATACTCTCTTTCAAACTGTGAAGGTGGAAGGGATCAAGTACCGGGAGCAAAAGGCTGTTTACAATTTGTAAAGAAAACAGATTGTAGTTATAAGAGTCGAGGGCATGGAAGGGAAGAACTGGTTAGGAAGAGAGTGAGACAGGGTTGTAACATGTACCCGAAGTTTTTGAAGTGAGACAGGGTTGTAGCATGTCCCCGATGTTATTAAGTCTGTATATTGAGCAAGCAGTAAAGGAAACAAAAGAAAAATTTGGAGTAGAAACTAAAATCCATGGAGAAGAAATAAAAACTTTCATGTTTACCGATGACATTGTCAGAGACAGCAAAGGCCTGGAAGAGCAGTTGAACGGAATGGACAGTGTCTTGAAAGGATGATATAAGATGAACATCAACAAAAGCAAAGCGAGGATAATGAAATGTAGTCTAATTCAGTCAGGTCATGCTGAGGGAATTAGATTAGGAAATGAGACACTTGAAGAAGTAGATGTGTGTTTTGCTGTTTGGGGTGCAAAATAACTGATGAAGGGCGAAGTAGGGAGGATATAAAATGTAGACTGGCAATGGCAAGGTAAGTGTTTCTGAAGAAGAGTAATTTGTTGACATCGAGTACACATTGCAGTGTCAGGAAGTCTTTTCTGAAAGTATTTCTATGGGGTGTAGCCATGTTCGGAAGTGAAACATGGACGATAACTAGTTTCGACAACAAGAGAATAGAAGCTTTCGAAATGGGGTGCCACGCAAGAATGATGAAGATTAGATAGGTATACCACGTAACTAATGAGGAGGTACTGAAAAGGAATTTGTGGCACAACTTGACTAGAAGACGGGATCGGTTGGTAGGACATGTTCTGAGGCGTGAAGGGATCACCAACTTAGTACTGGAGGGCAGTGTGAAGTGTAAAAATCGTAGAGGGAGATCAAGAGACAAATACACTAAGCAGATTCAGAAGGATGTAAGTTGAAACTTGGAAATGAAGAAGCTTACGCAGAATAGAGTAGCACGGAGAGCTGCATCAAACCAGTCTCTGGACTGAAGACCACAACAACAACAACTTGCTGACATACAACACAGGATGCTACTCCACGATACATGTTGTCGGAAATGCATTTCTTGGCTCCGTGATGGCAATATCGTAGATACACGTAGTGTATCAGCAGATCCGCATGTTGGAATGGAAAACATCTTCCGTTCGTCTGAATCTAACTTCCTTCTTCAGAATCAAACGAAGGCAGTAGCGTTTTGCTATTTTTAGGTAATTAAGGACACCTAAATGTCATTTCACTAACATCAACTGACCATCTTCATTCTGCTCACTTCTAAGTTTTTACATACTTTCTTCAAGGCACTTTCTTCCTTGAACTCATGTATGGTCAACATGCACACTTCATTCCTATCGGCTAACAGAGTATCTAAGTCCCTGCTTAACTGTGCCCATCTTCTTGATAGCCCATATGCTACCAGATTGTTCTTCCGTTGTTTGTATTTAATTTCTAGGTCGAACTGCTGGGCGTATGTCTCAGTTTGTATGTTTTTAAAAACTTCAGTTCCTTGTTATCACTATACATGTCACCAGTGCCCTAACGAATAATGCTGAACTTTTGCATGCCAAAAACGATAGCCAGGGTCTTTAATTACGAAGTTCCACAATTTGGCTCAGCAGGGTGTGGTGAACAACTCGCAAGCCCGATTGTTTTATAACTCTTGGTCGCCTTCTGTTTCCATCTGAAACACCTCTACTGCAATCCAATAACCACTCGCGTCAATTGACGAGCAAAAGGGTTTTGAAAAATATGGATGGTGTAATAGCGGACTACTCATCAAACTATTTTTTGGTTCTTCAAAACCAGACTGGCACTCTTCAGTCCAAACCCAAGCGGTATTTTTCTTTAACAAGTGGAGTGGACAAGGTGCATTAAATAAGTTATCTTTTACAAAACGGCGGTAGAATCCGAATAAATGGAACACTGACCGGAGCTGCTTTTTATTCCTGGTGCTTCAAACTTCAAACTTTTCAATTACTGATAATTTGGTAGGATCAGGTCATATACCCTCGCTGCTAATTTCATGGCCCAAAAGCTTTGTTTTGCCTCTAACACATTCAGTCCTTAGACCGACATGTTCTTCTGGTGTAGGAGTTGCCAATACTAAATCGTCTACCTAAATAGTCACCAGAACGAGTAATTCCTGTCCCAGTACATGAGCCACCACTCTTACAAAGCCACACACAAAAATATTTAAACCAAATGGGAGTAATTTATATTGGTAGCACACTCCTTCATACAAAAAGGCTATTTATGTACATGATTCTTTTGCCAGGGGCCAACTCAAGTACTCACATATTATATTCATTGATGTAAGGTAGATAACTCCGCGGAATTTCTGTATCAGTTCGTTCATGTTTTGAGGACTTTCACTCTCTCATCCATTACTGACCTGACACTTCCGCCACGATTAGGCGCAACAACAACAGGATTATTATACCACTAATTGCTTGCTCAATGACACCTCATGCCAAAATAAATTGAATTTCTTTCTTAATAGCTGCTTTCCCGCAACATGTTTTTGATAAGGTTTCTTGAAAAATACTTGCCCAGGCTTAAAATTGAAACGGCATTCATATCCTTTAACTTCTCCAGGCGTATTTGAGAATAAACTGCGGTGAGTGTTTAATACTTTCGTTAATTCTGCCCTTAGTCTATCAGAAATTTGATTTGCTGACTATATCTTAGCCTCTGTTTCTTCCAGGATACAATTCTTTTAGTCACTCGAATCTTGCGCTTTATTCCCAAATTCAGTATCTTCCTGCATGTATCTCCCGTTCCCCATTATTCTAATAGGCAGTTCCCATTCGTATTTATTACTGACCACGTAATTTCCAATGAAAGACTCCGTAACCATTCGAGAATCTGGTGAAGTTAACGCTAAGTGACTCTCACCAAAGCCAATATTTCCTTGATATTTAGCAAAAGGTCGGTACGAATCAACATCTCGACACTTAAACCGAACACGGTTAAATAAGTATGACTATTATTATGTTGCATATACCAGATGGTATCAAAACTTTGTGCTGTACTGATCTTGAAATTTTTCCAGTAGCACCTGTTATTCTTAAACCACTTACTTCCATGACAGTTACCTCAGTCTTATTAAGAATAAAATGAAAGTAGGCTTGGGACAAAGCACTTGCTTCGCTACCACTATCAAGAAGACTGCGCACTATTATTCCTGAGATGTTAGTTTTTACAATAGGGTGAGTTATTCTAGTTTGAACAGTTTCCTCATAAAAATCTGCTAATAAATATTTTTTAATCTATCTCCAGCTAAAGTAATTTTGTTCGGCTGCAAGTACATTTACACTTAGATTCACGGTGGTCGTCAACCTCTTCATTCGCATCTGCCTTTTCCAATCCGTCCACCAATTTTAAATCGAACTACTTGACGACTTCTTCTCCTTTGGTTTGTTGCACACCAGCTAAACTATCCGCCATCAAATGGTTCAAATGGCTCTGAGCAATATGGGACTTAACTTCTGAGGTCATCAGTCCTCTAGAACTTAGAACTACTTAAACCTAACTAACCTAAGAACATCACACACATCCATTCCAGAGGCAGGATTCGAACCTGCGACCGTAGCGGTCGCGCGGTTCCAGACTGTATCGCCTAGAACCGCTCGGCCACCCCGGCCAGCTTATCCTCTATCTCCGAGCAACTGTGTCCTAGCACAACATTGTTATCTATACCACTACCGTCAGATTTACAGTTTGTGGGAAGTCAGTACAGGTAATAGGTTCCCTCACCTCATTATTATTGCTACCCCGTTCATCAATCAACTCTTCCTCCTCAAAACCTTCTAAATCTGACTCTACTTCATCTAACGAAACAGTAGCCTTCAGGTTGTCACTATTGTCGAAGATGTAACCCTTTACTTCATCTTCGTCCTCTTCTGATTTAAACCAATTAATTTGCTCTTCCCTATTACCGGTAGCGTTTTCTTTCTCCCTCTTGTCCCATTTTTTCATGTGTCCAATGTGCTGCTAGCTAGATAATGAGAGTGTTTTAGCTCATTACTATTACTGCCTCTTCCTGTTTTATCATACCTGTTATCGGTCTGCGTGTGCTGACTGCCGATGGTCTATGTTTCTGTTACTGGCTGAGTTACTGTTTCTCCCTGGTGAGGTCCAGTTGCCTCCTAGATGGGAATTAGTTACCCACATGCTGCCTAATTCGTTCATTCGATTCATAAATAAATTGGGTAGCATTCCGCTCTTCGTCTCGTCTCAATGCTACAGTATTTATATTTCTACCTTCGTCATAAGAATTACTGCGAATGAACGGTTGCTGTCTACCTCCTCTTCCTCTAGCACGGCCTTGACCACGATAATTAGATCGTGTATTCTGAACTTCTATACTTCTAACATTCATGTTTCCACAGTCATTATTTCGGTTGTTTTTATGAGTGTTACAAGACCTATTTTTATTCAGCACGTGGTCCTCAAAGGCAGCTACTCTTTCCACTCGCTACAGATACTCAGTGAATCTTTCCAAATTATCTCTACACGCGGAAATGATTCTTTTCTGCCAGTACCAAGGCCGCTTACCTTCTAGATCCCTGATCAACACCTCCACTTTTATCTTTTCTGTCAGATATGACAGCCGTGAAACCCACTTTCTAGAAAAATCTTTAACTGATTCACGACCTGGAGTATACTTTTTACCACTCCAAAGTTCTTTCAAAACATTGTTTTGTTTGTTGTGTGACCAACAATAAATGAGAAATGCAGTTTTGAATTCAGAAGGAGAAGAAGTGTCTCCTGGCAAATGACTTCTTACGAGAAAAATTTTCTCTCGTTCTGTTGTCACATTTTGTAAAACCCTCAAGATCATCCCAGAACTCTAATGAGTGAATTTGTTTGTCTGGATCAAAACGTAAAAATTGACGACATTCGATAAAAGCTGTGTCAACTGAAGCCACATGCTGTACAGTAGTATTGCAAGAGCAACAAGAAGGTACTCTATTTTCTGTGTTAGTAATACTAGTTTTTAGTCCTTCTACTTGTAGCTCTACTGCTTCCACTCTGTAAGAAAATTTCTTATCAACATCGTCACATAATTTCACACAGTCAGATTTTACTTTATTAATATCCTTCTGACTAGCATTTGCTTTATAAGTTACGTCGTCAAACAGATTAAAGTGAAGTTCGGATTAATTGCCTATTCATTCTGACAACCTCCCATCCATAAGATCATTTGTGTCTTTGAAATCTTTGCGAACTTCACTAATTTCGGTTTTTAAAATTCTATGAAATTTAGTTAGATGTTGACCTACTGTGCCTTTCGGATCATGGTAGTTAGAATCAATGTTGTAATAATAAACTACTCAGTTTTGAGGTCATTTCATCCTTTAGTTTTTTACTACTAGATTCAGTTTTATTGTTCGCTCCTTCATGATGTAATTAAAGTTTAGAAAACAGTAATTTCATCCAATTTGAAGCCTCCACCTTCCCACTTGGAATTTCAACCACTTTTAAAGAAGTTTCTATCATTACCTGAATCGGCTGAATTTCGGAAATACCGAACTCAGTTCCATTATCTCATAACTCTCTTAATTCTACTTTTTCTTCTTTGACTTCTATTACATCATCATCAGAAAATGGTTCTAATTTCTCAAAACATTGCAATTTACTTCCCATTCTACTTTCGACAAATCACCTTCAGATTTTGGATTTATTACTATGACGGAACGTCTTCGTTAATTTCAGTTTCTGACACCCGTGAACTAGGGGAAGCGTCTTTCACTAGTAATAAGGTTCCGCTTTCGAAAGTCTCCCCCGTTCAAATTTTGATTAATAATCGACTTTGGTGGCCGCAGACTTCCGGTATAAGAAGTCAGCCTCATTCTGTCAACGGTCATGTCAAAGAGGGCGGAGAAGCACAGAGAGGTTCAGGACACTCTGCTGTCCTTGGTGTGGGAAATTGTCCCTAACGGCGGATAAATCGGTAACGATCAGCGACATCAGGAGGCAGAAGGCAATGGAAGCCGCTGCGTTAAAGGCACACAACGTGCATCCACAGGACATGTGGCCTGTAATTGAAAAAGTGTCATGATGATTTATCCATTGGCAAAAGATTTTGCAATAGTCCCCCAAACGGATCTCTGGGAAGGGACTGCCAAGGAGGAGGTGACCATGAGAAAAAGACTGAATAATCAACTACAGGATAAAGTTCCACGAGTCGGGGCGTGGAAGGAATATGGTAGGCAAGCTAGAAAATTTTGAAAGGGAAATGCAAAGGCTCAAACTAGATATAGTAGGTGTCAGTGACGTGAAATGAAAGAAGACGAGGATTTCTGGTCGTATGAGTATATGGTAATACTAACAGCAGCAGAAAGTGGTATAACGGGAGTAGGATTCGTTACGAATAGGAAAGTAGAACAGAGATTGGGTTATTGTGAACAGTTCAGTGTTGGGCTGTTCTGATCAGAATCGACAACAAACCTACACTGACAGCAAAAGTACAGGTGTGCAAGCTGACGTCGAGAGCTGAAGGTGAAGAGACAGAGAAAGTATATGAGGATATTGAAAAGGTAATACAGTTCGTAAAAGGAGATTAAAATCTAATAGTCATGGGGGACTGTACTGCAGTTGTAGGGGAAGGAGTAGAAGAAAAGGTTACAGGAGAATATGACCTTGGGGCAAGGAATGAGAGAGGAGAAATACTGAGTTCTGTAATAATTGCAGCTAGTAACAGCGAATACTATGTTCAAGAATGACAAGAGGAGGAGGTATACTTGGAGAAGGTCAGATGACACGGGAAGAGTTCAGTTAGGTTACATCATGGTCAGGCAGAGATTCTGAAGTCAGACGCTGGATTCTAAGTCTTACTCAGGAGTAGATATAGACTCCCATCACAATTTAGTAGCGATGAAGAGTAGGTTGAAGTTTAAGAGATTAATCACAAAGAATCAGTATGCAAAGAAGTGGGATAAGGAAGTACTAAGAAATGACGAAACACGTCTGACGTTATCTGAGGCCGTAGATACAGCAATGAGGAATCGCTCAGTAGACAGTACAGTTGCAGAGGAATGGATATGTCTAAAAAGCGCAGTCACAAAAGTTGGAAAGAAAAACATAAATATAAAGAAGGTAACTGCGAAGAAACCATGCGTAACATAAGAAATACTTCAGTTGATTAATGAAAGAATTAAGTAGAAAAGTTTTCAGGGAAATTCAGGAATAGGAAATACAGGAATACAAAAATATAAATCGCTGTAAAATGAAATAAATGGGAAGCAAATGCGAAATGGCTGCATGAAAACCTGAAGAAATCGAAAAAGAGATCATTATCTGGGGGACTGACTCTATATACAGGCAAGTCCAAACGACCTTCAGTGAAATTAAAAGCATGGGTGGTAACATTAAAAGAGCAAGAGGAATTTCACTGTCAAATGATGAAGAGAGAGCGGATATGTGGAAAGAGTACATTGAAGGGGTCTATGAGCGGGAATATTTGTCTGATGTGACAGAAGAAGAAACGGGAGTGGATTTAGAAGAGATAGGGGATCCAATATTAGAATAATTTAAGAGAGCTTTGGAGGACTTAAGATCAAATAAGGCAGAAGGGATAGATAACATTGCATCACAGTTTATAAAATCATTGGGGGAAGTGGCAACAAAACGACTATTCACGTTGGTGTGTAGAATGTATGAGTCTGGCGACATCCATTGATTTTCGGAAAAATATCGTCCACAGAGTTCCGAAGACTGCAAGAGTTAACAAGTGCGAGAATTATAGCAAGAATAATATACAGAAGAACGGAAAAGAAACTTGAGGCTGTGTTAGATGACGTTCAGTTTGGCTTCAGGAAAGGTAAAGGCACCAGAGAGGCAATCCTGACGTTGCGGTTGATAATGGACGCAAGACTAAAGAAAAATCAAGACACATTCATAGCATTTGTCGACCTGTAAAAAGCATTCGACAGTGTAAAATGGTGAAGGATATTCGAAATCTTGAGAAAAACAGGGATGAGCCATAGGAAGAGACAGGTGATATATAATACGTAGAAGAGCCAAGAGAGAATAATAAGAGAGGACGACCATGATCAAAGTGCTGGGATTAAAAAGAGTGTAAGACAGGGGTATAGTCTTCCACCCCTACTGTTCAACCTGTACATCGAAGTAGTAATGGTGGAAATAAAAGACAGGTTCATGAGTGGAATTAAAATTCACGGTGAAATCATATCAGTGATAAGATCCTCTGATGACTTTGCTACCCTGAGTGAAAGTGAAGAAGAACTGCATGATCTGCTGAATGGAATCAACAATCTAATGAGTACAGAATATGGAATGAGAGTAGATCGAAGAAAGACCAAAGTAATGAGAAGTAGCAGAAATGAGAAGAGCGAGAAACTTAACATTAGGTTTGACGGTCAGGAAGTAGATGAAATTAGGGAATTCTGTTACCCACGAAGTTAAATAACCAATGACAGAGCAAGGAGGACATCAAAAGCAGACTAGCAATGACGGAAAAAGCGTTCCTGGCCTCGAGAAGACTACTAGTATTTAACATAGGCCTTAATTTGAGCAAGACATTTCTGAGAAATGTGCAGAGCACAGTACTGTATGGTAGTGAAACATGGACTGTAGGAAAACCGGAACAGAATTGAGTCGAAGAATTTGGGATGTGGTGCTACACACTAATGATGAAAATTAGGTGGTTTGGTAATGGATGAAGTCACCGTGGAAAGAAATATGTGGAAAGCACTGTCAAGGAGAAGAGACAGGATGAGAGGATATGTGTTAAGACATTACGGAATGACTTCCATGGTTCTGCAGAGGGTAAAAATTCTAGAGGAAAACAGAGACTGGAATACATCCAGCAAATAATTGAGGACGTAGGTTGCATGTACAGATGAAGAGGTTGCTAAGGAGAGTAATTTGTGCCGGATTACATCAAACCAGTCAGAAGACTGATGATAAAAAGAAAAGAGAGGGAGAATTCATCGACAGAGACGTTCCATCTCACCTTTCACATCATCCTTATCACTAGATTCCATTTTTATAGCTGTTAGAAGCAGTACATACATACATACATTAATTCTTGTTCCATAGATCATGAATACGACATTTCGTAATGATTTGGAACGTGTCACTTTCTTTACACAAAATAATTATTTTTTTTTTTTTTTTACCGTTACTGCTTCATATCTAAGAATTCATCTATTGAGTAGAAGGAATTGTCATTCAGAAATTCTTTTAATCTGCTTTTAAATGTTGGTTGGCTATATGTCAGACTTTAAATACTACTTGGCAAATGACCAAAGATTTTTGTGGCAGCATAATTCACCTCTTTCTGTGCCAATGTGAGATTTAATCCAGAATAGTGAAGACATCCTTCCTTCTAGTGTTGTGGCTAAGCACTTCGCTGTTATTTTTTAATTGGGATGGGTTATTAATGACAAATTTCCTAAGTGAATATGTGTATTGCGAAGGTACTGTGAATATCCCGAGTTGCTGAAATAAATGTCTGCCAGGTGATCATGGGTGGGCTTCAGCTATTATCCTGATTACATGCTTTTGTGCAATGAATACTTTCTCTTTTAACGACGAATTAACCCAAAAAATGATGCCATATGAAAGCAGTGAATGAAAATAGGCATAGTAGGCTAATTTACTGGTATGGTTATCACCAAAATTTTCAATAACCCCACTAGCCAGTGGGTGTGTTGGACCTTCCATCGAACTACGAACCCCCGTGAAGATGTCTCCCGCAGTCGGAGACGAAACGTTGGGAATCGACACAGAATTCATCAACCGACCACGGCTTAACAGCCCGGATAATTATAATTGACATGTTAGTCTGTTAGCACTGGCAACCCTTCGCAGACGCCGCTGCTCTTGGTCGTGAAGTGAAAGCCGTCGTCCTTGGAGAAAGGCAATGCCTGAAATCTGGTGTTCTCGGCTCTCTCCTGACACTGTAGATCACGGAATATTGAATTCCCTAACGATTTCAGAAGTGGAAACTACCATTTCGCGATCAAGCCCAGTTAATTCCCGTCGTGCGGCAGTAGTCACGTCGGAAATTTTTGCACATGAATTAACTGAGCATAAATGACATCTCCGCCGATGCACTGGTCTTTTACACCTTATGCACGGGATACTACCGCCGTCTTTACATGTGCATATCGGTAACTCATGACTTTGTCTGCCGGCCGTTGTGGCCGTGCGGTTCTAGGCGCTTCAGTCTGGAACCGCGCGACCGCTACGGACGCAGGTTCGAATCCTGCCTCGGGCAGGTTTAATTAGTTCTAAGTTCTAGGCGACTGATGACCTCAGAAGTTAAGTCGCATAGTGCTCGGAGCCATTTAAACCATTTTTGACTTTCTCACGCCGGTGTAAACTCCTTTCATATCCACGGTATCATTATTGTTATTATTGTCATTATTATTAGTAGCAGTGGCAGCAGCTGCAATAGGACAAGTACTGCCAGCATTAACTTTATTAGCACATAGTCAGTACTGTTTACTCACATTGCCACTTCAGACGTTTAAATCATTTTAATACTATCTGTCTTATTAAAACACGGATGCGACCATCGTGATGCTGTAAACAGAACCTGGATTCATCCGCAAAAATGACATTTTGCCATTCGTGCACCCAGGTTCGTCGCTGAGTACACCATTGCAGGCGCTCCTGTCTGTGATGCAGCGTCAAGGGTAACCGCAGCCATGGTCTCCGAGCTGATAGTCCATGCTGCTGCAAACGTCGTGGAACTGTTCGTGCAGATGGTTGTTGTCTTGCAAACGTCCGCATCTGTTGACTCAGAGATCGAGACGTGGCTGCACGATCCGTTATAGCCATACGGATAAGATGCCTGTCATCTCGACTGCTAGTGATACGAGGCGTTCCGTATTACCCTCCTGAACCCACCGATTCCATATTCTGCTAACAGTCATTGGATCTCGACCAACGCGAGCAGCAATGTCGCGATACAATAAACCGCAATCGCGATAAGCTACAATCCGATCTTTATCAAAGTCGTAAACGTGATGGTGCGCATTTCTTCTCCTTACACGAGTCATCACAACAACGTTTCACCAGGCAACGCAGGTCAACTGCTGTTTGTGTATGAGAAATCGGTTGGAAACTTTCCTCATGTCAGCAGGTGGCGCCATCCTTGTGTGAATGCTCTGAAAAGCTAATCATTTGCATATCACAGCATCTTCTTCCTGTCGGTTAATTTTCGCGTCTGTACCACGTCATCTTCGTTGTGTAACAATTTTAATGGCCAGTAGTGTAGTTGTAGGCTTAACGTGCAACTGTTTTCCCAATATTGTTCCAGCAAAGCTTACCACTACATGTGTGAGGGGAAGAGGAGAAGACGGAGAACAGACGGATAGCACGGCATACTGGTTTCCGTGTGCTTAGCCTGCACCTGCCCCCGCGGCCAGCGCAGATGCCACAGCGGGTATTGGCGAGCCCTGATCCGCGGGTGGGCAGACAAGGCGGCCGTGACGCGGCGCCTCAGCCGGCAGCCTGCCGCCTGCCGCGGGGAGCAGACGCAGCCCCGCCTTTGATTAATGCCTCGCCCGGCCGGCCGACCCTCTGCCGGCTCCCTCTGGCGACAGATTACCGCACCACCGACCTCCCCTCCCACCTACCCATCCGTCGAGCAGCCAAGTGCTGGCCAAACAGACTTAGCCCGTCTGCATCTGGCTGCGCCACGTATTACGCCGCGCAGCGACTGCTGGAAGCTCCCGCTGCCCACCGAGAACTGTAGCTATTACGCAACCAATGTCCGCCTCTGATTAACAGCAGCATCTCTGGTGAAAGCTACTCACTTAAGCACCTCGTACTGATGTGAAGAGCGGCTACCAAACAACACACCAAACACAATCTTGTCAAAACACTGCGGTGTCGGACTAACTTCTATTTCCTAACTTTTCTCCTGTCGTACTGAGCCCACTTCTGACATGATTTGGCAAACTTATTTTATTTAACCTCGTACCTATTTCTTTCGCCTGTGGCCACAATTGACAATTGTCACCTAAGAGAGGGAAGTCGGCTGCGCCATCTGCCTGTCAACTGTGTGAATATTTTTGCTGTTTTTAACTTTTGTGTGTCGTATTTTCTGAGGCAGAAACTGCGGGCCAGTACAGAATTTGTCTAAAAGCTGACGAGTCCACAACCACAATATAAACAACAAACACAAATATTAGAGACTACGCGTCCTTCTACTCTGTTGCAAAAGTCTACACAAAGTTGCCAATGAGCCGGCCGCTGTGGCCGAGCGGTTCTAGGCGCTTCGGTCTGGAACCGCGCGACCGCTACGGTCGCAGTTTCGAATTCTGCGTCGGGCATGGATGTGTGTGATGTCCTTAGGTTAGTTAGGTTTAAGTAGTTCTAAGTTCTAGGGTACTGATGACCTCAGATGTTAAGTCCCATAGTGCTCAGAGCCAAAGTTGCCAGTGAACACTAGGCAGAGAACTGAAAGTCCATACATATTCAAAAACAAAGCAATATCTCACTAGCTACTCCCTATACAATTAATCAGAATATTTGGACAGAGCGATATATATTTAGCTTAACAATAGTTTTTATGTTAAACTGATCTCAAATTTGCCGGTCTAAAGATAGCTGTCGTTGTTCTGGGCAAAAATAAATAAGTCCTTTGTTTCAAGTATTAGGTAACAACAACAGCCGACAGAGGGACCACAAAGAAATCAGATTTTTGTAATTTTTTGTATTTATGGCACGTCAAGTCGAAAACTTAACTGTACCTCTCTGTCATCATTTCGATGCAACTGTCAAAAATTCTCAGGAAAATCGACTTTGAAATTTTCCGACCATGCTTAATATCCTAAAATGAGGTGTATCTTTTTTCATCAGACAGCGTGGATTTCTGGTAGCATGCTCTCTTACCAGGTGAGCATTTTCGTGAAGGTGCACGTGACCCATGACAGCTAGATCGAGTCTTCGTTCGGCCATTTTTTTTTCGTTTTCGTTTCCATTCACTTTGTATGTATATGTCACTTACATATAAAATTCATCAAATATTTTGCTAATTAACATACGTAAAATTGTATAAAAATTCGTTTCTTTTTTTTAATTATGTATTACATACCAGAAAGCAGTTTTCATTACAAATGGTTCAAATGGCTCTGAGCACTATGGGACTTAACTTTTGAGGTCATCAGTTCCCTAGAGCTTAGAACTACTTAAACCTAACTAACCTAAGGACATCACACACATCTATGCCCTAGGCAGGATTCGAACCTGCGACCGTAGCGGTCGCTCGGTTCCACACTGTAGCGCCTAGAACCGCTCGGCCACTCCGGCCGGCTTTTCATTACAAACAAGGATTCTTAGTTACCGATCCCGATAATTTAAAAAATCACAAATTAATTTTTTCTGTCCTTTTGTATTTCACGCTTCACGTAAATACGTATAGAACATGCATCTTTGTTTAAAATTTTGACTCCAACAAGATTCGAATCCAAGCCCCCACCTAGTGAGCAAGCATTCCACAAAGAGCTATAGTGTTCGTCGGAAACCAACTATCTTTTTCTTAGCATATTAAACGTCTTTGTAAAAACTTCAAAGGCTGTTTTATCGAGAATTTTCGAGAGCTGCATCGAACTGCTTTCGGAGTTTTGACTTCAGATACCAGAAATATAAAAAATTAGAGTAGTCGGATTGCTGTGTGGACTCCTTGTCAGTGGTATAGGAGAAGCAGTGTATTTTTTTCCCAAAGTAGCTATTTTGTTCTTAACATACAGGTATAGACTAATCTATAAATAGTTGCTATAATTCCCATTTTGAATACATTAGTATTAGTAATAACTTTTTGTTAGTCAACTTTACAGAAGTAGTCAGCAGTGGTTGATTCTACCAGGTTAATTAATAACTTAACTGTTTTGTATCCCTGGAGACTCTGTGTCATGGTGGAATTTACGAAGAAACGATATCTGAATGAATGAATGAAACCATCTAATTATGACTCGGTTTGGTCAATGAACCAGTCCAAGGATCGTAAATCCGTCGCGCGGATTCAAGCCAGGTTTGGCTGACCTGGTTGGTTCAAATGGCTCTGAGCACTATGGGACTCAACTGCTGAGGTCATTAGTCCCCTAGAACTTAGAACTAGTTAAACCTAACTAACCTAAGGACATCACAAACATCCATGCCCGAGGCAGGATTCGAACCTGCGACCGTAGCGGTCTTGCGGTTCCAGACTGCAGCGCCTTTAACCGCACGGCCATTGGCTGACCTGTCTCACTCACAAGCTAGCAGACACCGCGTTAAGTTACGCGAGCAGGTCTACGTTTCCAAACATACCAGTGAAATCAAATCAAGCTGCTTCGTGAGACACGTCGGGAGCTTGGGAATCTTTCGGAAACATGTCTAACAAGAACTTTCATGTGAGTCAGCGTGTAATCAGGGTTGGTAGTATATGCCCAGCTAACTTGACAGCATTGACAGTGCCACACGTTTTTCTCACCACCAATAGCGTTTTCACAAACAATACACCATTTAAAAATCGCTGCTGCAGTAAGTAGACTTATAATAATCACAGAAACTATAGCATCATGTGTCACACAACTGTTTTCACTGGCTTGTTAACTTATTTTGAAACGCATCAGAATTTTTTTATGTCATATTTACTGTACATTACACTAGGTTTGTGTTATATGATACGAACACCAACAGTTTGCAAGCTCGGTTGCCTTTCCTAGATATAATATACCTCCCATGAACCATGGACCTTGCCGTTGGTAGGGAGGATTGCGAGTTATATTCCTACTTCTGCCTTTACTGTTCCCCCGACCTTCCTGCGAATGTGTGGGCATTGAAAATCAGGAATAATTTTTCCCATGGTTTTCCGAAACATCCATCCGCTAATGGACAAGCGACATATATCTGAGTGAGTATTTAGCTGCCTATATGAAAACATGTTCCGGGAAAATCAGGAATACAGAAATACAAGTCGCTGAGGAATGAAATAAATAGGAAGTGCAGGGAAGCTAAGACGAAATGGCTGCAGGAAAAATGTGAAGACATCGAAAAAGATATGATTGTTGGAAGGACAGACTCAGCATATAGGAAAGTCAAAACAACCTTTGGTGACATTAAAAGCAACGGTGGTAACATTAAGAGTGCAACGGGAATTGCACTGTTACATGCAGAGGAGAGAGCAGATAGGTGGAAAGAATACATTGAAAGCCTCTATGAGGGTGAAGATTTGTCTGATGTGATAGAAGAAGAAACAGGAGTCGATTTAGAAGAGATAGGGGATCCAGTATTAGAATCGGAATTTAAAAGAGCTTTGGAGGACTTACGGTCAAATAAGGCAGAAGGGATAGATAACATTCCATCAGAATTACTAAAATCATTGCGGGAAGTGGCAACAAAACGACTATTCGCGTTGGTGTGTAGAATATATGAGTCTGGCGATATACCATCTGACTTTCGGAAAAGCATCATCCACACAATTCCGAAGACGGCAAGAGCTGACAAGTGCGAGAATTATCGCACAATCAGCTTAACAGCTCATGCATCGAAGCTGCTTACAAGAATAATATACAGAAGAATGGAAAAGAAAATTGAGAATGCGCTAGGTGACGATCAGTTTGGCGTTAGGAAAAGTAAAGGGACGAGAGAGGCAATTCTGACGTTACGGCTAATAATGGAAGCAAGGCTAAAGAAAAATCAAGACACTTTCATAGGATTTGTCGACCTGGAAAAAGCGTTCGACAATATAAAATGGTGCAAGCTGTTCGAGATTCTGAAAAAAGTAGGGGTAAGCTATAGGGAGAAACGGGTCATATACAATATGTACAACAACCAAGAGGGAATAATAAGAGTGGACGATCAAGAACGAAGTACTCGTATTAAGAAGGGTGTAACACAAGACTGTAGCCTTTCGCCCCTACTCTTCAATCTGTACATCGAGGAAGCAATGATGGAAATAAAAGAAAGGTTCAGGAGTGGAATTAAAATACAGGTGAAAGGATATCAATGATACGATTCGCTGATGACATTGCTATCCTGAGTGAAAGTGAAGAAGAATTAAATGATCTGCTGAACGGAATGAACAGTCTAATGAGTACACAGTATGGTTTGAGAGTAAATCGGAGAAAGACGAATGTAATGAGAAGTAGCAGAAATGAGAACAGCGAGAAACTTAACATCACGATTGATGGTCACGAAGTCAATAAAGTTAAGGAATTCTGCTACCTAGGCAGTAAAATAACCAATGACGGACGGAGCAAGGAGGACATCAAAAGCAGACTCGCTATGGCAAAAAAGGCATTTCTGGCCAAGAGAAGTTTACTAATATCAAATACCGGCCTTAATTTGAGGAAGAAATTTCTGAGGATGTACGTGTGGAGTACAGCATTGTATGGTAGTGAAATATGGACTGTGGGAAAACCGGAACAGAAGAGAATCGAAGCATTTGAGATATGGTGCTACATACGAATGTTGAAAATTAGGTGGACTGATAAGGTAAGGACTGAGGAGGTTCTACGCAGAATCGGAGAGGAAAGGAATATGTGGAAAACACTGATAAGGAGAAAGGACAGGATGATAGGACATCTGCTAAGAAATGAGGGAATGACTTCCATGGTACTACAGGGAGCTGTAGAGGGCAAAAACTGTAGAGGAAGACAGAGGTTGGAATACGTCAAGCAAATAATTAAGGACATAGGTTGCAAGTGCTACTCTGAGATGAAGAGGTTAGCACAGGAAAGGAATTCGTGGCGGGCCGCATCAAACCAATCAGTAGACTGATGACAAAAAAAAAAAAAAAAAAAAAAAATTGTTTCGTTACGTGTACCTATTGTTTTCAAGCCAGGTATTATGTTTCTTATTAATGTTTTCATTAGATGTGATAATATCAACTCTCGTTCCCCACATAGTACTTGAGGCCCGTAACGACGTCCACTACCTTCAGTGTCATCAAGAGCGTAATTCTGACATCTATGAGGCTCCTTGCTCAAGCCTACGATTGGCGTTACGTCATATGATGATGAAATCAGCTGTATTTGGTAGCTTTAGAGCACAAATACATCTACATCTACATTGATACTCCGCAAGCCACCCAACGGTGTGTGGCGGAGGGCACTTTACGTGCCACTGTCATTACCTCCCTTTCCTGTTCCAGTCGCGTATGGTTCGCGGGAAGAACGACTGTCTGAAAGCCTCCGTGCGCGCTCTAATCTCTCTAATTTTACATTCGTGATCTCCTCGGGAGGTATAAGTAGGGGGAAGCAATATATTCGATACCTCATCCAGAAACGCACCCTCTTGAAACCTGGCGAGCAAGCTACACCGCGATGCAGAGCGCCTCTCTTGCAGAGTCTGCCACTTGAGTTTATTAAACATCTCCGTAACGCTATCACGGTTACCAAATAACCCTGTGACGAAACGCGCCGCTCTTCTTTGGATCTTCTCTATCTCCTCCGTCAGACCGATCTGGTACGGATCCCACACTGATGAGCAATACTCAAGTATAGGTCGAACGAGTGTTTTGTAAGCCACCTCCTTTGTTGATGGACTACATTTTCTAAGCACTCTCCCAATGAATCTCAACCTGGTACCCGCCTTACCAACAATTAATTTTATATGATCATTCCACTTCAAATCGTTCCGCTACTTCGACTTGCGCTGCCAACTTAACCGAATGGGCACGTTATTCCAGGAATAACTAACCAGGGAATAAAATGGCGTCGTACTAAGCGCATTGTAAATTTACCGCAATTAGCCTTATCTCAAATGTCCTGGCGATACCCCGTGACTGTGCAACTGGCCCCGTGAATGTCAGATTCAAGGCGGTTCAGCGCCAAAGACATGACTCCACAGAGGACGCAGATTTCGGTTACGGAGAATGCTAAGGAAAATTTTGATCTAAGTAGTGGACAAGTTTCGGCCAGTAACATGGCATCAAAATATAGTGCCAATGACGCACTAGCGTTTATGCAACTTGTAACTTCAACAGGGTACAGGCTGCCGAAATCTTATTACAGTTGGAGACGGCGATACATGTATCCTCAGGACTAAGGAACTTCTTTGGATCTGTAAAGTTTTTGAACTGTAAGAGATTTCCAGCGACAGATGTGGACTCTGACCACAATTTACTGGTTATGAACTGTAGATTAAAACTAAACAAATTGCAAAAAAGATAGGATATTAACGAGATGGGACCTGGACAGGTGGAACGAACAAGACGATGCTGAGAGTTTCACAGGGAGCATTAGGCAACGATTGACTAAAACAGGGGAATGGAATACAGTAGAAGACGAATGAATAGCCTTGAGACATGAAGTAGTGGAGCCAGCAGATGATCAAATAGGTAAAACGACAAGGAGTAGCAGAAACCATTGAATAACACAGGAGATATTGAATTTAATTGATGAAAGGACGAGATATAAAAAACATGCAGCTAAAGAACCGGCGAAAGGCAGTACAAACGTCTAAAAATGAGATCGACAAGAAGTGCAAAATTGCTAACTAGGAATAATTGGAAAACAAATGTAAGGATTTAGAAGCACATTTCACTAGGGGAAAGACAGATACCACGTACAGGAAAAGTAAAGAAACCTGTGGAGAAAAGTGAAGCAACACTATGAATGTCAAGAGCTCAGACGAAAAACCAGTCCTAAGCAGAGAATTGAAGCTGAAAGGCGGAAGGAGTGAATAGAGGATCTATAAAATGGAGATGAACTTTAAGAAAATATTATACAAATGGAAGAAGATGCAGATGAAGATGAGACTGCAAATATGACTGCTAGAAGTATTTGACAAGGCACTGAAAGGCCTAAGTCGAAACAAGGGTCGAGAGTAGACGACATTCCGTCATAAATAATGATAGCCTCGAGAGAGCCGGGCACGACAAAACTATTACATCTGGTGTGCAAGAGGTTTGAGACAGTCGAGGTACCCACAGACATAAAGAATGCAATAATTTCAATTCCAAAGAAAGCAATTGGGGACATGTGTGATTATTACCGAACCATCAATTTAATAAGCCTTGATTACAAAACACTAACACGACTTCTCTACAGAAGCACCTAAAAACTGGCTGAAATCGACGTCGAGGAAGATCGGTTTGGATTCCGGAGAAATGTAGGAGATCAGGAGGCATTACTGACCCTACGAGTTTATCTTACAAAATAGCTTAAGGAAAGGCTCACCAACCTGTATAGCATCTGTAGACTTAGGGAAACTTTTGACAGTTTTGACTGGAATACTCAGTGAAATTCTGAAGGTAGCAGGGGTAAAATATACGGAGAGAAAGGCTATTTACAACTTGTACAGAAACCAGATGGCAGTTATAATTTTCTAGGGACATGAAAGGCAAGCAGTGGTTGAGAAGGGAGTGTGAAACAGAATTGTAGTCTATCACCGATGTTATTCAATCTGTACATTGAGCAAGAAGTCGCGGATACAAAAGAAAAATTTTGAATAGGAATTAAGAAACAAAGGAGAAATAAAAACATCGAGGTTTGACGAGGACACTGAAACTCTGTCAGAGACAGCAAATGAGATGGAAGAGCAGTTGAACGGAGTGGACAGTGTCTTGAAAGGAGGATATAAGACGAAAATCAGCGAAAGTAAAATAAGGAATATGGAATGTGGTTGATTTAATCAGGTGATGCTGAGGGAATTTGATTAGGGAACGAGATGCTTAAACTATCAGAAGTGTTTTTGTTATTTGGGCAGTAAAATAACTGATGAAGGCCGAAATAGAGAGGATATAAAATGTAGACTCTCCATGGCAAGAAAAGTGTTTCTGAAGAAGAGAAATTTGCAAACATCGAATATAAATTTAAGAGTTAGGAAGACTTTTCTAGAAATACTTCTATGGAAATTGAAAGTGAAACGTGGACGATGAACAGTTCTGACAAAAGAAGAGTAGAAGGTTTTGACATGTGGTGGTACAGAAATATGCTGAAGATTAGGTCAGTAGATTACGTAACTAACGAAGTGTGTTGCCGTAGATATTCGAAAATGATATAGTAGCATGGAGAGCTGCAGCAAAGCAGTCTTCGATTGAAGAACGCAACAACAACAACAAAGTTTTGTGAGTTCATGACAGTGCAAATCAACTATGGTTTCAATAAGAGCGTCCTGGTAAGCACACACTTTTACCTTAGGAAACTATGAATTACCTTGGGAGGTTATGAAGTAGCTAACACCTGGACTGGAACTTAAGCCCTGTTCCTAATCCTCGTCTACGTATTTTGATTTAGTTTGTCGTTTTGTTTCCCAAAACCGAATAAGCCTAATGGCAACATTTTTCGTTTCAAAATGACCCAGAAAACTGCGGTGCCCATCTTGTCCGAGTTAGCGTTCCATCTCTAATGGTATTGTCGAGACCGCGAGCGTTCCGCTTGGAGGCACGCACTATTACGTGTTTCAGTATGCACTCGTCCTTATAAAGGACATAGGCCGTAGTGATATAGTAATAAAAGAGCGTGTCTGAAAACGGAAACGTCGCGAGATCAGATCGCAGATAGACCACGGAATATTTCTGTCTTCTTTTAACCTAGCCTCCGCATTGCAGGAACGTCCGTGGCTCGAATTCCACACAAAACTATACGTTGCATATCCTCGGTAGGAGCGCTGGTGTAGATTAGGGACAATAAATTCACCGAAATTGCGTCCAGTATAAGGATTTCACCAGCCCATTGAGAAAAAGTGGAATAGTTATATTATTATGTATGACACTCCACTAGCCTCTGGGACAACTCATTCATCGCTGTCGTAGCTGCATGCCATGCTCGAGCCAGAATGTTTCCCGAGACAGGATTATTTTACCCCGTCCGAATTCATTCTCATGGGTGGCATTGCACCCTTTTACATCAACGAGGTATTCTGGTACACACTTCCACGCTCTTTACTGACTCAGTGTTACACGGAATTTTCTGGCATGTAAGTGAATACGCTGATTGATGGTGCTCAATATGATTTGTTGATTGCTCTGCTAAGGCCGATATAAGGTTCCAATAAACGACTTTACCCAGCGGCAAGATTTAAGTGTACACCTATACTCTGGAGATGATGGTAAGTCGGTGAAAAGATAATTTTGCTACAGATTATTTTACTTCATGTCATCCACGGAGAGAGTCTCAAAAGAATTAGACGACAACTTCTACATCAGCGTCCACGCGAGATTTCCACGCTCCTAAACATCCCTACTTCAACTGTTTCCGATGTGATAGTGAAGTGGAAACGTGAAGCGACACGTACAGCACAAAAGCGTACAGGCAGACCTCGACTGTTGACTGACAGAGACCGCCGATAGTTGAAGAGTGTCGTAATGTGTAATAGGCAGACGTCTATCCAGACCATCACGCAAGAATTCCAAACTGCAACAGGATCCACAGCAATTACTATGACAGTTACGCGGTAGGTGAGAAAACTTCGATTTCGTGGTCGAGCGGCTGCTCATAAGCCACAAATGGTTCAAATGGCTCTGAGCACTATGGGACTCAACATCTTAGGTCATAAGTCCCCTAGAACTTAGAACTACTTAAACCTAACTAACCTAAGGACATCACACACACCCATGCCCGAGGCAGGATTCGAACCTGCGACCGTAGCAGTCCCGCGGTTCCGGACTGCAGCGCCAGAACCGCTAGACCACCGCGGCCGGCCCATAAGCCACACATCACGTTGGTAAATTCCAAGCGACACCTCGCTTGGTGTAAGGAGCGTAAACATATGACGATTGAACAGTGGAAAAACGTTCTGTGGAGTGACGAATTGCGGTACACAATGTGGCGATCCGATGACAGGGTGTGGGGAATGCACGGCGAACGTCGTCTGCCAGCGTGTGTAGTGCCAACAGTAAAATTAGGAGGCGGTGGTGTTATGGTGTGGTCGTGTTTTTCATGGAGGGGGGTTTCACTCCTTATTGTTTTGTGTAGCACTATCACAGCACAGGCCTACATTGATGTTTTAAGAACTTTCTTGCTTCCCAGTGTTGAAGAGCGATTCAGGGATGGCGATTGCATCTTTCAACACTATCGAGCACCTGTTCATAATGCACGGCGTTTGGCGGAGTGGTTACACGAGAGTAACATCCCTGTAATAGACTGGCCTGCACAGATTCCTGACCTGAATCCTACAGAACACCTCTGGGATGTTTTGGAACGCCGATTTCGTGGCAGCCCTCACCGACCGACATCGACACCTCTCCTCAGTGCAGCACGCCGTGAATACTGGGCTGCCATTCTCCAAGAAACCGTCCAGCACCTGACTGAACGTATGGCTGCGATGGTGGAAGCTGTCATCAAGGCTAAGGGGGGGGCCAACACCATACTGAATTCCAGCATTACCGATGGAGGGCGCCGTGAACTTGTAAGTCATTTTCAGCCAGGTGTCCGGATAATTTTGATCACATAATGTATGTGCCTCCGTATGACCCTAATTTCTCTTATCTCATTGTTCCTTACGTGAAATTTAAGTCAGCGGCGTTAGAATTGTGCTGTAGTCAGCTTCAGACGTCGATTCTTTATCTTCGTGTTCCTTACGCGGAATGTACGTTAGCGGCATTATAATCGTTTTGCAGTCAGCTTTAAATATTGGTTCTCTAAATTTTCTTAATAGTGTTCCGCAAAAAACGAACATTGCCTTCCCTACAGAGATCAATATTTGAGTTCTCAAAATATCTGCCTGATTCTTGCGTCTTGTTTGGATATACCGATAACAAATTTAGCAACTTGCCTCCGAACTGCTTCGAAGTCTTGCTTTAATCCGACCTGGTGTGGATCCCAAACACTCGAGCAGTTTTCTAGAGAATCACTCTTCTCCAAAATCCTTACATTAAACCGAAGTCGACATGCTCGATCCATTTCATATCGCTTTGAAACTTAAGGCCTGATGTTTAAACACACTAATAATATTTAAAGGCATTAATAATGCGGTATTCGAAGATTACGGGTCTTTTTCCTTCCTCATCCTACATTTAGAGATAGATGGCATTCATCACAAAAACTAGAAATTTTCTCTACGTTATCTTAGATTCTCACACAATCACTCAACGAGCCGCGCGGGATTAGCCGAGCGGTTAGGGCGCTGCAGTCGTGGACTATTGCGGCTGGTCCCGGCGGATGTTCGAGTCCTCTCTCGGGCATGGGTGTGTGTGTTTGTCCTTAGGATAATTTAGGTTAAGTAGTGTGTAAGCTTAGGGACTGACGACCTTATTAGTTTAAGTCCCATAAGATTTCACACTCTTTTTTTTAAACAACCACTCGACGAGGTTACCTTCCCGTACAGTACAGCGTCGTCAGTAAACAGGTGCAGACTGCTACCCACCCTGTCCACCAGATGATTGATGTTTAGAGAAAATAATAGCGTCGTATCGCACTTCCCTGAGTTACTGCTGCCGGCCGCGGTGGTCTCGCGGTTAAGGCGCTCAGTTCGGAACCGCGCGACTGCTACGGTCGCAGGTTCGAATCCTGCCTCGGGCATGGATGTGTGTGATGTCCTTAGGTTGGTTAGGTTTAAGTAGTTCTAAGTTCTAGGGGACTGATGACCACAGATGTTAAGTCCCATAGTGCTCAGAGCCATTTGAACCATTTTTGAGTTACTGCTGACGATACCATTGCCTCTGATGAACACTCGCCGTCGAGGACAACGATCTGGGTTATATTACTGAAGAAATCTTCAAGCCATTCCCATATGTGGAAACCTATTTCCAAATGCTCGTATTTTCGTTAATAGTTTTCAGTGTGCCACCGTATAAGAAGCTTTTTGGAATTCTATAAATGTGGAATCCACCTATTGCCCTTTATCCATATAAGTGTCTGATCTTTGTCATCATGGTTCCCAGGCGCTAAAACGACTGTCTGTAGGGTAATACTGTAATACTACATTGTTTCATGAACAGATGTTCTAAACAAGTTCCCGCCTGATGTTCGGCATCTTTGCCAGTGAGGCTTAAACCGTGCATTTATCATTATATTTCAAATTTCCATTAGTAATAATTCACGCTCCTCTTCTTGCTCCTCACATAATTTATTCTGTTAGGTCAACACGCCAAAGGAGAATACCAATATACAATGTACAAGACAAACATTGCGGCCATTAAGCTAACAGTTCGTTGTTACATCCGTGTAAGCAAAACGGTTTCTTTTCGTTGTGAAATGGTCACCTCAGGACCTTGTTACGTGACTGGATTCATCCATAGGATATTCAAATCCCGAACATTACAGAAGTTCTACTGTGAATTGTGAATATATGTGACAGCAAATGAACTATCAGTGAATGTGAGCGTTAGAAAATAATGAAATTGTTACTGTATTAGGAACTAAAATTTCATTCTGCATTGAAGTGTGTGCTGACATGAAGCTTTCTAGCAGATTAAAACTGTCTTCTGGACCAAAACTCTAACTCAGGACGTTAGACCTTCGAGGGCGAGTGTTACACCAACTGAGCTACCCAAGCACTACTCAAGACCCGTACTCTGAGCTTTATTTCGAAGGTAGGAGACGAGATACTCTCGGAGGAAGGCTGTGAGCACGGGTGTCGCGAGTCGTGGTTGGGTTGCTCAGTTTGTAGGCAAGGGTCCCCGGTTCGAATCTCGGTGCAACAGACGGTTTTTATCTGCCATAAAGTTTCGTGGTGATGTATGTTTACGGTCGCAATTTTTTAATTGGTTGTATGGGCCTGGAACTAGGCATGTCGTGATGATGATGTTTGGTTTGTGGGGCGCTCAACTGCGCGGTCATCAGCGCCCATACAAAAACCCAGTTTTTTTTACACATTCAAATCCAATCACTGTCACGTATGATGACGATGATGATAAAATGATGAGGACAACACAAACACCCAGTCCCCGGGCAGAGAAAATTCCCAACCTGGCCGGGAATCAAAACCGGGACCCTATGATCCAGAGGCAGCAATGCTAGCCACTAGACCAATAGCTGAGGACTAGGCGTGTCGTGATTTATGTCTTTCGACTGGTGCCTAAAATTCTTTGGTCTAACACAAAATACATATGTACGCTACAAACGAAATAAAACTTGTCCCAATTTAGCCTGCTATGTCAGTCTTGTTGCTGTTGCTGATAGATTTTCCCGTTTAGCAGCAGCTGGCTGGATTCATCTGATGCTGCAAATTCAGTGCAACAACACTGAAGACATATTTTAGAGCGGTGCATATAACTGTCGCCACAAAATGTGTGAACTGAGCATAAATAATGCGGGAGCTGTGTCTGCCTTTGTATGGATGTATTTTTAATAGGCTTGTGGCGTCACACACTGTCTTATATCGCATTCATGGTTTTCGTAGCCTTATCCAACACAGTTCGCGATCAGTTATCGCTTATTTTTTCACCTGTGCGTGTGTTTCGGACAAGTGATTACGAATCAAATATATTAGCCGATGCTTCTCGAAATTCTGTAATACGATTATAATTTGATGGACCCTAAATCTTCATGAAAAATATTCATAGACGTGAGTATACATACACTTTTACTGACACTATACAGGGTGGTCCATTGATAGTGACCGGGCCAAATATCTCACGAAATAAGCATCAAACGAAAAAACTACAAAGAACGAAACTCGTCTAGCTTGGAGGGGGAAACCAGAGGGCGCTATGGTGCTGCCATAGGTCAAACGGATATCAACTGCGCTTTTTTAAATTGGAACCCCCATTTTTATTACATATTCATATAGTACGCAAAGAAATATGAATGTCTTAGTTAGACCACATTTTTCGCTTTGTGATAGATGGCGCTGTAATAGTCACAAATGTATAAGTACGTGGTATCACGTAATATTCCGCCAGTGCGGACGGTATTTGCTTCGTGGTACATTACCCGTGTTAAAATGGACCGTTTACCAATTGCGGAAAAGGTCGATATCGTGTTGATGTGTGGCTATTGTGATCAAAATGCCCAACGGGCGTGTGCTCTGTATGCTGCTCGGTGTCTTAGATGACAACATCCAAGTGTCCGGACCGTTCGCCAGATAGTTACGTTATTTAAGGAAACATGAAGTGTTCAGCCACATGTGAATCGTCAACCACGACCTGCAACAAATGATGATGCCAAAGTAGGTGTCTTAGCTGCTGTCGCAGCTAATCCGCACATCAATAGTAGACAAATTGCGCGAGAATCGGGAATCTCAAAAACGTCGGTGTTGAGAATGATGCTACGTCAACATCGATTGCACCCGTGCCATATTTCTATGCAACAGGAATTGCATGGTAGGACTTTGAACGTCGTGTACAGTTCTGCCACTGGTCACAAGAGAAATTACGGGACGATGACAGATTTTTTTCACGCGTTCTATTTAGCGACGAAGTGTCATTCACCAACAGCGGTAACGTAAACCGGCATGATATGCACTAATGGGCAACGGAAAATCCACGATGGCTGCGACAAGTGGAACATCAGCTACCTTGACCGGTTAATGTATGGTGCGGCATTATGGGAGGAAGGATAATTGGCCCCCATTTTATAGATCGCAATCTAAATGGTGCAATGTATGCTGATTTCCTACGTAATGTTCTACCGATGTTACTACAAGATGTTTCACTGCACGACAGAATGCCGTTGTAGTTCCAACATGATGGATGTCAGGCACATAGCTCGCGTGCGGTTCAAGCGGCATTGAATAGCATATTTCATGACAGGTGGATTGGTCGTCGAAGCACCATACCATGGCCCGCACGTTCACCGGATCTGACGTCCCCGGATTTCTTTCTGTGGGGAAAGTTGAAGGATATTTGCTATCGTGATTCACCGACAACGCCTCACAACATGCGTCAGTGCATTGTCAATGCATGTGTGAACATTAAGGAAATCTAACTACTCGCTGTTGAGAGGAATGTCGTTACGCGTATTGCCAAATGCATTGGGGTTGACGGACATCATTTTGAGCACTTATTGCATTAATGTGGTATATACAGGTAATCACGCTGTAACAGCATGCATTCTCAGAAATGATGTGTTCACAAAGGTACATGTATCACATTGGAACAACCGAAATAAAATGTTCTAACGTACCTACGTTCTGTATTTTAATGTAAAAAAGCTACCTGTTACCAACTGTTCGTCTAAAATTGTGAGCCATATGTTTGTGACTATTACAGCGCAATCTATCACAAAGTGAAAAAAGTGGTCCAACTAAAACATTCATATTTCTTTACGTACTACACGAATATGTAATAAAAAATGGATGTTCCTATTTCAAAAAAAAACGCAGTTGATATCGTTTTGACCTATGGCAGCGCCATCTAGCGGGCCAACCATAACGCCATCTGGTTTCCCCCTTCAAGCTAGACAAGTTTCGTTCTTTGTAGTTTTTTCGTTTGACGCTTATTTCGTGAGATATTTGGCCCGGTCACGATCAATGGACCACCCTGTATATATGGCCAGTAGTAATGCGACAGGGACAAGTGAACGCTTGCAGCTAAAGATTTTGGATCCTGTCGTATATAACAGGTCATTTTGTCATTTCCAGTACCCTGAATCACTTTGCTGATATGTCTGTTTTAATTATTTGCCACTAGTTGTTGCAGCAAGGCACTTCTTTGTTAGCAGCAGCTCGTCTGGCATATATTATTTATTGCATAACGTATTTTGACAATGATTAGTTTCCAGTCTACGTATTCTTGTCCATTTGTTTTAAGTATGGGCTACACAGTCACAGCTGGGTCTGAATATGGGATAGCCTTATTCTGGTACAACTGTTGTTTCAGGATGCCTATAAAAACCACAAAGTACATAAGAAGGAACAAAAGCAAGTGCTGAAATCAAGAGGAATTGGAGAAAGCTATCCTACTTGTACGAGAAAAGCGAATGGTGACCCTGAAAGCAGGAAGAGTATTTCATGCACCTCGTACGACTCTTCAAACTTAAGTAAAAAGCATGACATGACTCCAGCGGTAGCAGCTCGTAATTAACCAGGGAGAAAAATCTACTGGGGTGCAGAGTTAGAGGAACAGCAGGTTGAATATCTAGTTATCATGGAACAAAGATTCCGCGGATATACTGGAACAGATATGACACGGATAACATTTCAACTTTCAGTTAGAAAAGGTCTGAGAACTCTCTGGAAGAAGCATACCAAAAGCACACTTTCACTGCAGAAAGGCTTCTCAACGTGGATGAAACAGGTTTTTCAGTTGTGCAGCAGCTTTGACTTCTACGGAGAGAATTTCTACAGCGACAGTTATTATCTGCATGAGTGAAACTGGGCAGTTTGTGCCTCTTATGGTCATGTTTCCATGAATGAACATGACCCAAACTCTAATCAAAGATCTCCCGCGGGGTTCGATGAACAGGATTCACCCACCTGGATGGATGCAAAATAATCTTTTTACAGAGTGGCTTGCTCATTTTTTTGCGTAAGTCGGTCAGAAAGAAGAGTGACCACTTCTACATATTTTAGATGCGTATTCTACTCACGTGCCCAACACTGATCTCATTGACATTCCGAGAGCAAGTCATTTGACGATCAGCTGTCTTCCTCCCCATTGCACCCATAAGCTCCAGCCTCTGGATAAGACATTCATGGGGCGACGGAAAGCTTATTATAGTGAGAAAGATACACAATGGATTCGGTTCTCCCGTCGTCCTGTAACACCATATGACATAATGGATCTGTTTGGAAATGCATCTCTCAAAAGTCCAGACTGGGGACACTGCAGTGAACAGATTCAAACCAACTGGAATATTTCCTCTGAACAAAGTCATCTTTCCTGATTCTAATTTTCTAGCTTCCAAAATTGAAGCTAGAAGACTTGCAGTTCTACGACATCAAAGACCACCAGGATCACTTCTGAAGTTATTGCCTTACCATTATCTTCGACTTCCACTCTCGCTATTCCGTAGGCTTTTCCAGGAACATTAAACCAAGTGAACCCTTTAGAGATTGCTCCAGTTTCTAGCATCAGGAAATTAGCAACAAATCGTGGTCGTAAGCCTTCACGTTCGTGTGTCGTTACTGGAACACCACACCGTCACGAATTCTCTGAATCTTTGGAACAATATGCTGCAAAGAAAGGCAAGAGGACGTTGTCTTCCAATGACAGTGGGGGCTGTAACGGGAAAAGCAACACTCCAGTATCAAGCACAGGTTTGGAGGACGATGTTACAGCCGTGGAACGAGTTGTTCATGACGACAGTGAACTGGGAATACCTCTAGGAGAATATCCGGATGATCAGAATTCAAGCTGTATTTCTCACAATGGTATCTTTCTGAGGACTCAAGGGGAGAATCTGGGATTAAGTGGGCACACCGTGAATCTGCAGGTGCTGAAACAAGTATGTACATTTATGTCTATTGCACTTTTCTTTCATAATATATTATCATATATTGTTATATATTTTGACCGGCAAGAACTTATATTGTTCTGAATTTATGTAATATTATGTGTGTATGTTTACCTTTCTCATTGCTGGTAAAGCTTTCTTAAAAGCAAGGTGGATACATTCGTATTGGTGTCCTTCTCGTAGATGTTTAATAGCATTTTCGAAGTAGCCCGTATTTGAACCCTACCAAGCTAAACGACAGACTTCGCTAATGAAGCTATTTTCTACAACCTGCTTATTTTAAGCTCATCGTTAGAGATCCTCTTAAGGTGTACTGTATTTGAAATGTTAAACGACCATGATAGTATACCCTGTAATGAAAATGTTAGCCCGTATTTGGACCATCTCCTCTAACGCAACGGCACTAGCCATGCACAGCACTTGCCGGGACACACATATATGCATTCATGCGAGACCACTAACAAAGAGAACCCAAATAATTAATATTCCACACACCTCATTGCAGATTCCATACCCAGTATTAATTCTCTGGTCAAATCAACACGTTATCTATTTTGTTTCTGACATACTGAGGACAGTATTCCTGAATCTGACATCGGATGGGGGCATTTTTGAGATGATTTAATTGTTTGCTCAAGAGAGAGGCAACTGTTAAATTCCGATAAATATTCAATCGTCTCCACGCATCTACCTCAAGGAGGGGCAGCGATTCAAAGACGACCGCTTTTCTATGGTTGGAGCTAAGGCAGAACGTGAAGCCTGTGTAGCAAAAAAATATTGTCTGCTCTCCAAGTCCCAGCAGATAGGCCTTTCACTATTCCTCTCAGCAGTTGACACTGGGACTGTTTTTTCTGACTTGTGGCTCACTGAAGTGTGAACACTCCAAAGCCATAGCACCTCAGACAACAGCCACCCCACCCACATTTTTGCAAGCTTCTCTTGCAATGAATGGTTGCAAACATACAACTCCATCTTGGCCCTTGCCGTCTTAAGTCAAATTACATTTTGCCTGTTTATTACCTTGAGCATAAAATAGTAATGTTGTTGGCGTATAGACATGACCGTTTCATTGAGCTTGCGAGAATATGTCGCATGACTGCCGTGTGAGTAGATCCACAGCCACGTAGTAAGCGATCACCGCTAGCACTCTATCACCTTGATTGTTACCTCATGGCTGTCTCCTTAACGTGTTTGGATTCTCATATACTTTAAACTCTCTGCAGCACATCATTATTGTAGGTTCCGTTTGAAACGTGTTATAATTCATGTACTGATTCCTGTATTCGTTGGTAGATACGTTAGTCAATGTCTCCCTTGTATGTAAGTAGTATGTCAATGAAGGCTCCTCTTGGCCCTGTGTTTGTAAATTCTCCTAGGGGTCAACATGTTGGACCGACGGACAACGTTTTTCTATGCAGACTTAATAAGTTGTTTATGCCGATTTCATGAAAATGAAACACAGTGAAATCGATTGTCCAATGAGAATTGGTACAAGAACTACATGGCTAAAACGTTTGAGAAAATGATTAGTAAATAGCATTAGGACTTCCGACATTTGATCACGGGTTAGAGATCCATACGTGCTACAGCAACAAGACAATACCTCATACGTAAGTAAGGCCTGTTTTCAGTGGTCTTAAGACACCAGATCTTTCAGCAAAGCATCCGATGACCATTATGACCACTGAAAGAGCAATTGTTTGTTAAGGTGACGGCTCAAATAAGATAAACACAGTACAGATGTCTACAAACGCTATTAAGAATTCCCATTACAATTAAGTGACAGAAGTGGTGGCTCTGAGCACTATGGGACTCAACTGCTGTGGTCATCAGTCCCCTAGAACTTAGAACTACTTAAACCTAACTAACCTAAGGACATCACACACATCCATGCCCGTGGCCCGTGGCCCGAAGCAGTCGCACGGTTCCGGACTGCGCGCCTAGAACCGCAAGACCACCGCGGCCGGCTAAGTGACAGAAGTCATTGCATAACGACATATATATATATACAGATTGCGGTTGTATCACTTACGCTAAGTATAAGAAGGTAGTGCCTTGGCGGATCTGTTGTTTCTACTGAAAATGATTCATGTGTGAAAAGGTTTTCGACGTGATTATGGTCGCGCCACGGGAATCAACAGACTTTGAACGCGGAACGGTAATTACGGCTAGACGTACGGGACGTTCCATTTCGGAAATCGCTAGGGAATTCAGTATTCCGAGATCAACAGTGTCAAGGGTATACCGAGAATACCATATTTCAGGCATTACCTCCCAACACGTACTACACAGTGGCCGATGATCTTCACTTAACGACCGAGAGTCTCTTGCATAGAGTAGCATACGGTGCACTGAGCTGTAGCGTATCATCCTTCCAGTCCTTGATCTCGACTTTTTATTGTAATTGCATTCTGTCATTCTCTCTGTTCTTTCCATCTAGTGTACCATTTCTGTTTTTTCTGATTTATCGAACTTTTTTACGTGTGCTATCTCTCCCACTGAAAGCTGATATTTTTAACTTGTTCTGTTTGACTGATGTCTGCTAGACCTCAAAAATTTTGGAAATTTCTTATGGTAGAAACAAGTCTGCCTATTCTCTGCGTACTGGCCATAGGTTCCAAGAAACTGTCTTTTGTTTCTGCATCTGTTAGAACTTCTGATAGCACAGCAAAATCATCTGCAAATGCCAGACAGTTTCTTCAATACACTGTTTTTTCCGAGTTTTATTGGTGTTACTTCATATTGCATTAATTTTTCATTCAAAATTTCTACATTTTTTCTTACATTTAGTTAGAGATTTGGGGATAAATCATCACCTTGTCTCACACCTTCATGTATTGTGAGAGGCTGTCTGTGCAAGAGTTTATATTACACATATCTTATTAGATATTGTAACACGAAATTTTCGTACTATTCACTCCATTCCATAGATGGCTGATCGATACATCAACCAGTTTTCACGGTTAAATTGGAATTAAAACTGTCACGGTTGCAAAGTTATCTTTGTTTTTTAAAAACAACGCGTTCGCCGTGGTTAGGAATCATCAGATGATCTAAAGGGAATAAGAGGCAAATTAAATAACTATCCTATAAACATAGTCCTAAGCTGCACCAATAATTTAATTAAAACTGCAAACAATACTCACATAAAACTGTCAAATTAATTTAATTGCGCCGGCTACCAAAGCTTTATCTAAATCCGGTGGCCCAACCACGGCAAAACGCTTTAATTTTAAACAATAATAACTTTGTAACTGAAACTGTTTTATTTTCAGTTTAACTAAATTTTCTATTTACTTCGTCAAGTTTCCCTATCAACAGAGTCAAATGCCCTCTTCAAATCTGCAAATGTTGCAACTATGTCTTTATACTTCAGTCCGTGATGGATTATAGATTTCAAATTGATCAGGATCTATAGTTTCTAATGTCACGTTCATATCTATTGAATTATTGTTATTGTTGTTATCTTGCGTAGAGCTGTCAGTTCTAGCAGACAAGCAAGGCGAATGTATCCGTGAGGATAGTGCGGCGAAACTTGGCATTAGTTGTCTATGGCAGCAAACGACCGACGCGAGTGTCTTTGCTAACAGCACGACATTGTCTGTAGCGTCTCTCCTGAGGTCGTGAACGTATTGGTTGGACCCTAGAAGAATGGAAAACCGTGACTTGAACATATGAGTCCCGATTTCGTTGGTAAGAACTGATGATACGGTTCGAATGTGGCGATGGAATTTTAATGAATGACAATGAGCCATGTCACCGAGCTGCAAGTGTTCGCAATTGGTTTGAAGAACATTCTGGGAACGATTTGGCCACCCAGCTTGCCCGACATGAATCCGATCGAATATTTATGAGACATAACCGAATGGTCAGTTGTGTACAAAAACATCCACTAGCAACTCTTTCGCAATTATGGACGACCATAGAGGTAGCATGGCTCAATATTTTTGCAGGCAACTTCCAACGAATTGTTGAGTCCGTGCTACGTTGACTTGCTGCACTATACTGAGCAAAAGTAAGTTCAACACTACCCACTTAGGAGGCATCCTACAACTTTTCTCGCCTCAGAGCATACGATTTCAAAGCCACGGAAGACTAATTTTTTTTTTTTTATTTATCTAGCTGATCGTACCAAACAAAACTAGGTAGCAGCAAAAGTACTGTCTCGATGGCAAGTTAATCTCATACTGGTATGCTCACCTTTTTGCATCTTTCCACCATTGTCACTTCACGTCACCTTCCTCAGTCGTCATAAATGAGCAAATCCTGAAGTTTTCGGTCAAATAATTAATTTGTTTCAGCACCTATTCACTGACTAGGAGATTCTACAGTGCAGTAGCGAAATAACAGCAAGAAACGCACTACTGAAATTCAGCGAGCTGTTTGGGCGGCAGCTATGAAAACCAAGAGCACTGCTACCACATAAACCATATTAGCGATACACGTACATTCGATACGAGCCGTTTCTTTTCAATGCTACTTGGACAAAATAACACTATAGAAATGAACTTGTGATAAGAGTGTGCATTTGCAGTAGTGGGCCAAGGAAAAGGGAGAAGACAGGAATATGAGATCCGTTGTATCTCTTCAGTTAATTCTAAAACGCCGCGCGGAGTGGCCACGCGGTTTCAGGCGCCATGTCACGGACGGAGCGGCCCCTACCGCCGGAGGTTCGATTCCTCCCTCGGGCATGGGTGTGTGTGTTGTTTTTAGCGTTCGTTAGTTTAAATACTGTGTAAGTATAGGGATCGTTGACCTCAGTAGTTTGGTCCCTTAGGAATTCAAACACATTTGAACATTTGAACAACTCTTAAACCATCTTTTTCTAGTCAGTTTCTGCGTCCCTCTCTGTGCCTCAACCCTTGGATGGGGTGTATCTCTCCACCTTCTCGGTACGGCCCTGTATGCGCAATAGAATCTAAAAATAAAGGAGCAGTAGGTCTCTGCATCTGGAAGGTCTCTAGACACATCGGTGAGTGGAACGAAGGTTCTAGGGCATGGTCTTACAACAAAGTTTCAATGAAACGTGATGAGTTCGTCACTATGACATAGAATATGCTGCAGAAAAATACGCTGCAAGCGATGTGTATGTCAATGTTTATCGGACTTACTGTTGTGAGCAATCTTTATCAGAATGAAATTTTCGCTATCCAGCGGAATGTGCGCTGATATTAAACTTCCTGGCAGATTAAAACTGTGTACCGCATTTCACGGGAAAGCGCTCGAACACCTCTTTTTTTTGTATTTGGAACACGGAAAGTTTAATTATTTGATAATGTCGTAATAAGACAGACACAAACGAGATTTATTGTTGTATAAAAATTATATAGGAAAATATCCCGTTTCTTGAAACTTCCTGGCAGATTAAAAATGTGTGCCAGACAGAGACTCGAATTTGGGACCTTTGCCTTTGGCGGGTATGTGCTCCACTGACCTTTTTACCATTTTTATTTCTTCTAAGTTCTTTGTTTATGTCTTCATTCTTATTCTTTTCTTTTTTCTTCTCAGTGCTTGAAACAAAGAAACTCCTCCCTTATTAATTAATTTTTCTTTTTTAAATTTTTATTTACTCATTTATTTTTGCATTTTCGATTTGTTAGGGCCACAGTCAGCTACAGGTTAAAGGAGACAAGGAGAGCAAGGGTCGGATCTCAAGGCTTGGCCACGATGCCTCCCCCTTCCCACCGCTGTGCTGCACCCACACTGTCATATTAATTTTACATGTTTATTTATTTCATTTTTTGTGCATATATTTTTTTTGGTCATCAGTCAACTGACTGGTTTGATGCGGCCCGCCACGAATTCCTTTCCTGTGCTAACCTCTTCATCTCAGAGTAGCACTTGCAACCTACGTCCTCAATTATTTGCTTGACGTATTCCAATCTCTGTCTTCCTCTACAGTTTTTGCCCTCTACAGCTCCCTCTAGTATTATTTGCTTGACGTATTCCAATCTCTGCCTTCCTCTACAGTTTTTGCCCTCTACAGCTCCCTCTAGTACCATGGAAGTCATTCCCTCATGTCTTAGCAGATGTCCTATCATCCTGTCCCTTCTCCTTATCAGTGTTTTCCACGTATTCCTTTCCTCTAAGGTTCTGCGTAGAACCTCCTCATTCCTTATCAGTCCACCTAATTTTCAACATTCGTCTATAGCACCACATCTCAAACGCTTCGATTCTCTTCTGTTCCGGTTTTCCCACAGTCCATGTTTCACTACCATACAATGCTGTACTCCACACGTACATCCTCAGAAATGTCTTCCTCAAATTAAGGCCCGTATTTGATATTAGTAGATTTCTCTTGGCCAGAAATGCCTTTTTTGCCATAGCGAGTCTGCTTTTGATGTCCTCCTTGCTCCGTCCGTCTTTGGTTATTTTACTGCCTAGGTAGCAGAATTCCTTAACTTCATTGACTTCGTGACCATCAATCCTGATGTTAAGTTTCTCGCTGTTCTCATTTCTGCTACTTCTCATTACCTTCGTCTTTCTCCGATTTACTCTCAAACCATACTGTGTACTCATTAGACTGTTCATTCCGTTCAGCAGATCATTTAATTCTTCTTCACTTTCACTCAGGATAGCAATGTCATCAGCGAATCTTATCATTGATATCCTTTCACCTTGTATTTTAATTCCACTCCTGAACCATTCTTTTATTTCCATCATTGCTTCCTCGATGTACAGATTGAAGAGTAGGGGCGAAAGGCTACAGCCTTGTCTTACACCCTTCTTAATACGAGCACTTCGTTCTTGATCGTCCACTCTTATTATTCCCTCTTGGTTGTTGTACATATTGTATATGACCCGTCTCTCCCTATAGCTTACCCCTACTTCTTTCAGAATCTCGAACAGCTTGCACCATTTTATATTGTCGAACGCTTTTCCCAGGTCGACAAATCCTATGAAAGTGTCTTGATTTTTCTTTAGCCTTGCTTCCATTATTAGCCGTAACGTCATAATTGCCTCTCTCGTCCCTTTACTTTTCCTAAAGCCAAACTGATCGTCCCCTAGCGCATTCTCAATTTTTTTTCCATTCTTCTGTATATTATTCTTGTAAGCAACTTCGACGCGTGAGCTGTTAAGCTGATTGTGCGATAATTCTCGCACTTGTCAGCTCTTGCCGTCTTCGGAATTGTGTGGATGATGCTTTTCCGAAAGTCAGATGGTATGTCGCCAGACTCATATATTCTACACACCAACGTGAATAGTCGTTTTGTTGCCACTTCCCCCAATGATTTTAGAAATTATGATGGAATGTTATCTATCTCTTCTGCCTTATTTGACCGTAAGTTCTCCAAAGCTCTTTTAAATTCCGGTTCTAATACTGGATCCCCTATCTCTTCTAAATCGACTCCTGTTTCTTCTTCTATCACATCAGACAAATCTTCATCCTCATAGAGGCTTTCGATGTATTCTTTCCACCTATCTGCTCTCTCCTCTACATTTAACAGTGGAATTCCCGTTGCACTCTTAATGTTACCACCGTTGCTTTTAATGTCATCCTACGGTCGCAGGTTCGAATCCTGCCTCGGGCATGGGTGTGTGTGATGTCGTTAGGTTCGGTAGGTTTAAGTAGTTCTAAGTTCTAGGGGACTTATGACCTAAGATGTTGAGTCCCATAGTGCTCAGAGCCATTTGAACCATTTTTAATGTCACCAAAGGTTGTTTTGACTTTCCTGTATGCTGAGTCTGTCCTTCCGACAATCATATCTTTTTCGATGTCTTCACATTTTTCCTGCAGCCATTTCGTCTTAGCTTCCCTGCACTTCCTATTTATTTCATTCTTCAGCGACTTGTATTTCTGTATTCCTGATTTTCCCGGAACATGTTTGTACTTCCTCCTTTCATCAATCAACTGAAGTATTTCTTCTGTTACCCATGGTTTCCTTGCAGCTACCTTCTTTGTACCTTCTTTGTGCATATATATACAGAGAAAAAGAAAGTAAAACTAGCTCACCCATCCGGAACCCTGGAAATTCCGCAAGGTTATGCAGGATGGCAGGCGGCGGAGTGCAAGGTGTAGGCGTGTCATGTTTGATTCCGAATCGAACGGACACCTGCCACGTCGGGAACACGCCAACCTAGTGGAGGCGTGGTGAAAACGCTGTTGAGATTATTGCCAAATACGCGCGATAATGGGAACTGCTGGCAACCGCTGCATGATTGCCAAAATCCATATAGATATGCCAAAGTCTAGCCCTTGATCCAGAGAATCGCCCGTTGCAGGAAAATATTCCACTTTTGGCTAAAGAAAGGACTTAACCGCGCGGGGTAGCCGCGCGATCTCAGGCGTCATGTCACGGTCCGGGCGCCTCCCCCTGTCTGAGATTCGAGTCCTCCCTCGGGCATGGGTGTGTGTGTTTTCGTTAGCGTAAGTTAGCTTAAGTTAGATTAAGTAGTGAGTAAGCCTAGGGACCGATGACCTTAGCAGTTTGGTCCCATAGGAACTTACCACAAATTTCCAAGTTTTGAAGAAAGTTACACTGAGGAAAATATTTCAAATCAGATAAAGGCTGGTACCATCAATTATAATATCAAGTTTAAAAATAATAGTAGGCTATGTCGCAAACATGAAGTCAGCTGCGATGCTTTTGAACCTTACACGTGTCCCATCCTTTGCACATTATTTAAATCTTGTTCCGTAATACGGAATATAAAAACATGTAAAGACGATGTTGATGATGCCGACACGCCTGTTATGTTACTCTGAAAGAGTCTAGTTGCCTTAAACGAACTTGCTGAAACACGAGAAGATTAAAGACTGAATAATCACATACCAACCACCGCCACAATGGGTGAAAATTCTTTAATTCTGGAGGAGTACGGTGATACCATCGATTAGCTCCAAGAAAGCCACAACCAGGTAACAATTGTCGAACTGCACACATATTGCAATGTTGACTATAAACGACAACTGTTCTAGGGGTATTCAGTAAATAATGCCCCAACATCAGATTAAAACACCTGAAAAGACATTCTCCTCTATGTATTAACACGATATATATATATATACACTCCTGGAAATTGAAATAAGAACACCGTGAATTCATTGTCCCAGGAAGGGGAAACTTTATTGACACATTCCTGGGGTCAGATACATCACATGATCACACTGACAGAACCACAGGCACATAGACACAGGCAACAGAGCATGCACAATGTCGGCACTAGTACAGTGTATATCCACCTTTCGCAGCAATGTAGGCTGCTATTCTCCCATGGAGACGATCGTAGAGATGCTGGATGTAGTCCTGTGGAACGGCTTGCCATGCCATTTCCACCTGGCGCCCCAGTTGGACCAGCGTTCGTGCTGGACGTGGAGACCGCGTGAGACGACGCTTCATCCAGTCCCAAACATGCTCAATGGGGGACAGATCCGGAGATCTTGCTGGCCAGGGTAGTTGACTTACACCTTCTACTGCACGTTGGGTGGCACGGGATACATGCGGACGTGCATTGTCCTGTTGGAACAGCAAGTTCCCTTGCCGGTCTAGGAATGGTAGAACGATGGGTTCGATGACGGTTTGGATGTACCGTGCACTATTCAGTGTCCCCTCGACGATCACCAGTGGTGTACGGCCAGTGTAGGAGATCGCTCCCCACACCATGATGCCGGGTGTTGGCCCTGTGTGCCTCGGTCGTATGCAGTCCTGAGTGTGGCGCTCACCTGCACGGCGCCAAACACGCATACGACCATCATTGGCACCAAGGCAGAAGCGACTCTCATCGCTGAAGACGACACGTCTCCATTCGTCCCTCCATTCACGCCTGTCGCGACACCACTGGAGGCGGGCTGCACGATGTTGGGGCGTGAGCGGAAGACGGCCTAACGGTGTGCGGGACCGTAGCCCAGCTTCATGGAGACGGTTGCGTATGGTCCTCGTCGATACCCCAGGTGCAACAGTGTCCCTAATTTGCTGGGAAGTGGCGGTGTGGTCCCCTACGGCACTGCGTGGGATCCTACGGTCTTGGCGTGCATCCGTGCGTCGCTGCGGTCCGGTCCCAGATCGACGAGCACGTGCACCTTCCGCCGACCACTGGCGACAACATCGATGTACTATGGAGACCTCACGCCCCACGTGTTGAGCAATTCGGCGGTACGTCCACCCGGCCTCCCGCATGCCCACTATACGCCCTCGCTCAGAGTCCGTCAACTGCACATACGGTTCACGTCCACGCTGTCGCGGCATGCTACCAGTGTTAAAGACTGCGATGGAGCTCCGTATGCCACGGCAAACTGGCTGACACTGACGGCGGCGGTGCACAAATGCTGCCCAGCTAGCGCCATTCGACGGCCAACACCGCGGTTCCTGGTGTGTCCGCTGTGCCGTGCGTGTGATCATTGCTTGTACAGCCCTCTCGCAGTGTCCGGAGCAAGTATGGTGGGTCTGACACACCGGTGTCAATGTGTTCTTTTTTCCATTTCCAGGAGTATATATATATATATATATATATATATGTGTGTGTGTGTGTGTGTGTGGCGTTATCTGCTGAACGACCCTCGTAGGTAATTTCAGCAACTAGAAAATTAGTTTCAGTTCTATTGTAGTTTATGTACTTTAGGTTATTTTCAACAAAAGTGTGAAAAATAACAAGAATGAGTGCAGCGTTCGTAATGTCTCAGTTTGGTGAACGTATTTCTGATTTTGTTGTGATATTTTTCATTTTTACTAAAGAAATAACGTAGGAATTTTCGTGAATCTTAAAAATATGAGTGGTGTAGTGGAAAATTATTAATCCGCTCTCTAGGTTTTTTTCAGTATTGATAAAAACAGAGTTTTAATTATGTTGAATCAAAATGGCGAGGTGCCTTCCTTTCATTTACTTTAATAAATTATTTTAGTAACCATGGTGAGTCATGAAAAAGGGCTAGTTCAGTCCAGTGATTAGTGGTTCTGGTTCCGATCCCTGAAAAGAATGGTTTTGCCCATCTCTAAGCGCGATTTGTACTATCGCGAAATAGGGGAGATGACACGTGAATAAGAGTGGCAATCGTTAAAACAAAGGCGTTTTTCGTTGAGACTGGATCTTTCAATCACTGGTTTTCTCCTCCGATTGCGATAACATCCTGTTGACAGCCACCTACATAGGGAGAAATGATCATCACGATAAAACAAGAGAAATCAGGGCTTGCACAGAAAAATTTAAATGCTCGTTTTTCCCTCGCGCCATTCGTAAGTGGAACGGCAGAAAGAGAACTTGGTGGTTCATTCAACTTTATTGTGAATAGCAGAGTAATCACGCAGATGTAGTTGCAGATGTAGATACAATGCTACACTCTGCACGGACAGAAGAAGACAATCATAATATCCTTTAGAGCAATCAAAACAGCATGATGTCGAGCATCACAGACTGTCACAGTGCTGGGTACTGGGAGCAAGGATTTAGTCAATCTGTGTAGCAGGAACAGCATATGATTATTGTTGAGACCTTTTGTTCGAGCAGCTGAGAGAATTGTTAATGTTTGCACGGTGCAGTCTGTTGGCTAAAAGTTTTTGTCAGAAATATTATATCACAGAACCGGCTCATGAAGGTAACGTCTCAGATCTTCTGGTGATAAGAAGACTCAAAATTTTCGACTCAGTTAGCGTAGAACAGGGAATTAGTGGTCACAAGGCTGCTGTGAATTTTGTAGCAACTGGGGTGCTCGGCCCCTATGGTAGTCGGTTGAACAGGGTAGTTGGAGATCAGGATGCCAGTAGTCCACGACGCAGGTGGCGTGGCAGTGGGAAGGTGTTTGGAAGCTGTCAGGCGTGCTGTCAATAAAACATCGTTGATAATCCATACATTAGACCGAGCCACGGAAGCTGCTACTGCTCTGCCTTGCTGCTGCATCGTTGGTATTTCCACTCCAACTGTACCCTGTGATACAGTGACCGCCTGGCATCGTATCAGCGCCAGTCCCTGGAGAAATAACTTCGTCAGCTCTGGTTCAAAAATGGTTCAAATGGCTCTGAGCACTATGCGACTTAACTTCTGAGGTTATCAGTCGCCTAGAACTTAGAACTACTTAAACCTAACTAACCTAAGGACATCACACACATCCATGCCCGAGGCAGGATTCGAACCTGCGGCCGTAGCGGTCGTGCGGTTCCAGACTGTAGCGCCTTTAACCGCTCGGCTACTCCGGCCTGCTGTCAGCTCTGGTCTGACACGCTTATCCTGCCCTTAGCATCAGCCCAGCCACGGCAGGTGTCTTAACTGGTACTCGGCTAGGCCCACTTAATTATTTGCAGCGATACAATAGGAATACAAAGCGAAGTATGAAAATCATTCTGCTTAACAAGAGAGACAAGAAACAGATTTCAGCTTGTCTGAGCGTCAGCATGAAAATATCATCTCCATCACCAACAATGTTGAGTATCAACAGACAAAGTTGACGACAATTGTACGATACATTTCAGACAGGTACGTGCCGAGGAAATTTGTGAGGGATGGAAGAGATCCGTCGTGGTTTGAGAGCCATGTTAGAAAACTGCTTCGGAAGCAAAGAAAACTTCGTTTCATGTTTAAACGTAGCCAAAGCCTTGTAAACAAACAAAAACCAAACGCAGCCAAAATTAGCGTAAGGAGAGCCATGAGTGGAACTTTCAACGAATTCGAAAAATGAAGTTATGTCTACCGACTTGACAGAAAACGTCTTTTTCCAGAAATGTTCCACAGAGGAATATAGCAGTATACTTACTCCCTTAAACCACCGGAAGAACGACAAAAGTGCTAGGTCGAAATAAGTGACTAGAAGCAGCTGAAGTCAATCAATAGAGTAAAGGCCATTGGACCTAACGGGATACCAGTACGATTTTACCTAGAGAAATCTCAATAACTTGCCCGTCTTCTAGCATCAGTGTACCGAAGGTCTCTGGAGGAGCGAAGAGTAGCTGATGATTGGAAAAAGCGCAGGTATTGCCCGTTTTTAAGAAGGATCATCGAACAGACCCACAAAACTATAGACTTGGTCTGTGACGTCGATCTTTCGTAGGATTTTGGAAGATGTTTTATGCTGGCGTATTGTGACATCACTGGAGACCGAAAATTTCCTCTGTAGGAATCAACGTGGATTCAGAAAACAATGAGTGTGTGAAACATAGCTCGCTCTGTTCGTCCAGAGACCCAGAAGGCTGTAGATACCGGTGCCCAGATAGATTTCGTGTTCCTTGACTCCCGTAGGGCGTTCGATACATTGCCGCACTGCCACCAACGACCAAAATAGGAGCGTGCGGAATATCAGACCAAGTGTATGATTGGACTGAATAGTTTCTGGCAAACACACACAGAATGTTATTCTCAACGAAGCGTCTTCAGGCGTAAAAGTAAGTTTTGCTGTCCACCAAGAGAATATGACACTCGTAGGTCCATTACTTTTCACAAAATATTTTAAGAACTTAAGAACCCACAACATAATCATACGAAATGCATTGCTTTTACGTAGACAAAAAGATCTATTATTGTATAATTGCAATCACTGGAAGCAGTTATCTCTTTAAAACGACTAGGAGTATGTGTATGGTGCGATATAAAGTGGACTAATCTCAGGAAGGGCAGATGTCTGACTGAGCTTCACCGGAAGCATCCTCAGTAAATATAGTCCGTCAACAAAGCAGATAGTCTTTAGAAACTAATATCTGAATACTGCTAGACAGAATGGGATACGTAGCAGATAGGACTGAGAGAGGAAAGAAAGTAAATCAAAAGAAGAGCACCGCGTTTCGTTACAGGTTCATTTAACGATCACGAAAGCGTGACGGAAATTATCAACTCCAGTGTCAGGTCCCCACGAACCATTCGCGACCGGCAGAGGAAAGAGGCATGTGACAGAGGTACACAAGTATGCTCCAGCACACACTGTAAGGCAGCTTGCGGAGTAGTAGCTGTACATGAAGATGTACATGTAGCTAAATTATTCCAATTGCTTTCATAATCTGAATTGTGCTGCTGAAAATGGATAATAAAGAGTCCACGTGAAGTGGTGAAATGTAAACGTGTGCTCATGAATTGAACATCATATTAAGTGCAGAGGGACTGGCGAATGAACACGAAATGGGAAAAGCACTTCAAACTAAAATAATTTATCAGTACTGAGCAGAAACGTTGTTTACTAGCCAGTGTGAGTAACTGAACGAAAAAACGCAAACGAGCATTGAGTCGCTTAATAATGATGAACTGGGACAATTATTTAAAAGGAGATATCTTCAGTTATAACTGATCAGCAGCCATATCAGTTGGTCTCTTCACTGGTAACAACCTGTAGCGAATTTGGACAAAAAAAAAAAACCCTAGTTTCAGGTGTTAATGGTATCCCAAAATTGGATCAGGTGCTATTTATCTATTGATTAATTTCGAAATTAAGAACTTTTCTTGTTTTTCTTTTTCTTGCTGGGGGCGGTAAGAGAAAATAATCATAGAATTCCCAGCACTCTTGCCATTGAATTTTTACAGGAGCAAATACATACATCGTGTCCCAGTGTTTTTCTCTTAATTCACACAGCATCATCACTTCGCCACGCTGAAAAGAATACTCTGACATGAGGTTCTGACAGACACCACAGACTGCTGACACAACTACGTAGATCTGACGAAGACCCAGAGAGATCGAGACATGTCATGTATTTAAGAAGGAGCAATGGAGACTGAAGAATAAATAAGAATAAAATCCAATAAATCTGTTGTTCTCTCGAGACAAATATGTCGGCTGTAGGGAAGGTAAGGATACTATCTAGCTCTGCAATATAAATACATTAGTAAAGTAAAACTTCAGTTACAGCTACGTCTTATGGTTATATGGTAAGGCGTTAGTGTATTGCAGATAAGTTAGAATAGCAATATAAGCTAAGTCTCTGTTAATAGATTTAAATGGTCTATGCTTTGTTATCTGTTAAATTGTCTATATCATTTTACTTATGTTGACGACATTTTAATAATTTTGGAATACTTAGAGCCTAGCATTATTACATTACACTGCAACAGTTGCACAACCGTGCATTTGAAAAGTGCTCATATGTTCCTACACCTAGTTTCTTTCTCTAAACCATAGACCAAGTGCATTTTGTTTTAATGTTACATTAGTCTGTGAGTCGATCAACTGAGGATCTGTGCATCTGACACAGAGGGAGCACTCGCCATCCACACCGTTTCTCCTCTCAGCACCCGGCTCCATTGCCGTGCTATTCTCAACCCTTCTTATTTCAGTTTATTTCTTTCCATCTCCTTACTAGTCTAATCCTATTATTTCTCGCTCTTCCTCTGGCCAGTCAGCTTCTTCTTCACACTAATTCCTTCCGTTCTGTTGGCGTATGGTTCTGTTAGATACTGTTGCTCACACTCAGGAAGAGCGTAATGAAAAAATTGCTTAATGTAAGTAAGACAAACTTCTTAAATCACATGTATTCAGTACCATACATAATATCGTTATCATAATTATGTTTATTATTATTATATTGCTCATCTCCTATACAAATTGTAATGTTGACTTACTAAGGATATTTTGTTTGATATAGGCATCACTATCACCGGAATTGCGCTATTGATCAGTTACTCCCGTCTTCATAAACATAGGACTAAAAATATCACCTCCCCTGCGAAAGGTCCATGACTTCCTTCCTACGCCCCTGCCGACTGCCAATGACTCCTCAGTTTTTAGCATTCCAAGCAGCTCTGCAGAAATCGTGCCAAGTGAAATTAAATGCATAAATAAATAAAGAAAAAAATTGTTCAAATGGCTCTGAGCTCTATGGGACTTAAACATTTCAGGTCATCAGTCCCCTAGAACTTAGAACTAATTAAACCTCACTAACCTAAGGACATCACACACATCCACGCCCGAGGTAGGATTCGAACCTGCGACCGTAGCGATCGCGCGGTTCCAGGCTGATGCGCCTAGAACCGCTCGGCCACACTGGCCGGCTAAATAAAGAAATTCACCGTATGTTATCTCCCTATGTTTCCTTCTACTAACGTTTCGGAGACAGATCCCCAGAAGCATCACTATGCAGACCACCAGATGTCCTGTTGTCACTGACACGATTTCTTAATAATGTCGAGAAATGCGAAGTGTCATGATCCTGTATATGAGCTTGCGTGAGATGCTGTTATCTTGGGTAAGCAAATAGATAACATAATATCCGAGAACTTAGCCACGCAAGAGCCACAATAGTATTGCTGTTTGCAAGCTACTCACAACACCAGAATACGACCTTGTGAGTGACAGGTAGGGAGCCGCGCGCACAGGAAGTACGGCATCCGCGAACCCTGGCCGCAGTCACAGCCCGTGGGACTTGGCGGACGGGGTACCCCTGCGACATCTGCCGTCCCGCCGCGCACGGCCCGCGCCTCTAAATCAAACCGTTCAGCGCTTCAATAAATCAGACTGGCCGCTGCGCCGTAAATAATTCAGCCCCACCTGCTTTTGTCGCCATTAAATCACTCGCCACGCACCGAGCGCCGAAATTATTCGCCAGAAATATCTCATATTTATTGCAATTACAATTTCCTGCCGGCGGCCAATCAATAATTCTATAACTTGTCAATCGACTCGCAAATCAACCCCCGGTATAAGCTTCATTTCATATCCGGACCTCGCTGTTCCGGCGGAGGTGGCCCGTCGGTCCATCCGCTCGCCACTCACCGCCATTGCCACCGCTCACACTCACACACATACGCACACACACACACACACACAGTCACTCACTTATACAGACGCCCTTTTATGCAATTTAGAACGGCGCTGCATCGGATTGCGTTTCATGGCCTTTTATTGCATTATAAATCTCGTCGAGTGCGTAAACAGCGCCACACTGTTTTCACCCGTCATGTCGCTGAAGCACGGAGAGAATTATATATTCGTGCAGCGGCTGCGGCAATATCACCCCCATACCCCATCCCCCTAACCCCTCCCACACCGACCGCTACGCTTCACCTAAATGCAACGCTTTGAGGGGCTCTAAATCCCTCGACATTTGATATTTTCGTTAAACATCAGTCTTCACGGGTGAGAATCCAGTTACTGTTAAGCTTACAACAACATAAAACAAAGTCCTCCTTTTTAAAAGAGTAAATTTCAGTTTCACGTAGGCACAACAAACTCTAAAGATTTTGAGACGAAGATGAAGAATACATTTTTAGCCATAGGAAAGCCTTACATCAAAAACTGGGAAAGCACAGCGTTGCAAAGAGCAGAAGTAGTCTCTTACGCAGTAATAAGAATATATTTATTATTTTGTGCGGTAAATTTGTTTTGCTGCCAGCCGGTGTGGCTGAGCGGTTCTAGGCGCTACAGTCTGGAAACGCGTGACCGCTACGGTCGCAGGTTAGAATCCTGCTTCGGGCATGGATGTGAGTGATGTCCTTAGGTTAGATAGGTTTAAGTAGTTCTAAGTTCTAGCGGACTGATGACATCAGCAGTTAAGTCCCGTAGTGCTCAGAGCCATTTGAACCATTTGTGATTTGTACAATTACGTTGCTTACTGTCGACTTTCATGTATCCGACGAAACATATTTTGTGAATAGTCATACGAAATTTGTCGAGGGCACTGATGTCCCGAAATCGACATGCTGAATATTTTATACTGATTGGCAATCCTGATATAATAAGAAAAACTGTACCATGAAAGAAGAGATTTCACAGGCTGCTCGAAGCAAGTTCGACGTCGAAAGTAGATTTTCAAACGCGTAGAAATCTGTATTTGGTAATACAGCCCTGTTGGTATCATATGTTGACACAGAAATCAGGAAGGAGTTTCTGAAAGTGTTCGCCTAAAGAAACATTTTATGTAAGTAAAACGTAGATCATTAAAAATTCGGAGAAGGAGAAACAGAAAGCATTTGAAAGGTCATGGTACTGAAGAATGTTAAAAATTTATTGGGCAAACTAAGTAATGAAGAAGACGAAATAACAGGTCAGCAATGAATGTGCAAGATCCTCGCCATAGGAAGGGTCATGTCACTTGTGCGTGCCGTGGCTTTTGGAAAGAGCTAACATGATGTTGGAAGAAGCAGTGAAAGGGAGAAGTAGTAAAGACGGACAAATTTTAGAATCTGAAATATATGTTATATACACTCCTGGAAATTGAAATAAGAACACCGTGAATTCATTGTCCCAGGAAGGGGAAACTTTATTGACACATTCCTGGGGTCAGATACATCACATGATCACACTGACAGAACCACAGGCACATAGACACAGGCAACAGAGCATGCACAATGTCGGCACTAGTACAGTGTATATCCACCTTTCGCAGCAATGTAGGCTGCTATTCTCCCATGGAGACGATCGTAGAGATGCTGGATGTAGTCCTGTGGAACGGCTTGCCATGCCATTTCCACCTGGCGCCTCAGTTGGACCAGCGTTCGTGCTGGACGTGGAGACCGCGTGAGACGACGCTTCATCCAGTCCCAAACATGCTCAATGGGGGACAGATCCGGAGATCTTGCTGGCCAGGGTAGTTGACTTACACCTTCTACTGCACGTTGGGTGGCACGGGATACATGCGGACGTGCATTGTCCTGTTGGAACAGCAAGTTCCCTTGCCGGTCTAGGAATGGTAGAACGATGGGTTCGATGACGGTTTGGATGTACCGTGCACTATTCAGTGTCCCCTCGACGATCACCAGTGGTGTACGGCCAGTGTAGGAGATCGCTCCCCACACCATGATGCCGGGTGTTGGCCCTGTGTGCCTCGGTCGTATGCAGTCCTCATTGTGGCGCTCACCTGCACGGCGCCAAACACGCATACGACCATCATTGGCACCAAGGCAGAAGCGACTCTCATCGCTGAAGACGACACGTCTCCATTCGTCCCTCCATTCACGCCTGTCGCGACACCACTGGAGGCGGGCTGCACGATGTTGGGGCGTGAGCGGAAGACGGCCTAACGGTGTGCGGGACCGTAGCCCAGCTTCATGGAGACGGTTGCGAATGGTCCTCGCCGATACCCCAGGAGCAACAGTGTCCCTAATTTGCTGGGAAGTGGCGGTGCGGTCCCCTACGGCACTGCGTAGGATCCTACGGTCTTGGCGTGCATCCGTGCGTCGCTGCGGTCCGGTCCCAGGTCGACGGGCACGTGCACCTTCCGCCGACCACTGGCGACAACATCGACGTACTGTGGAGACGTCACGCCCCACGTGTTGAGCAATTCGGCGGTACGTCCACCCGGCCTCCCGCATGCCCACTATACGCCCTCGCTCATAGTCCGTCAACTGCACATACGGTTCACGTCCACGCTGTCGCGGCATGCTACCAGTGTTAAAGACTGCGATGGAGCTCCGTATGCCACGGCAAACTGGCTGACACTGACGGCGGCGGTGCACAAATGCTGCGCAGCTAGCGCCATTCGACGGCCAACACCGCGGTTCCTGGTGTGTCCGCTGCGCCGTGCGTGTGATCATTGCTTGTACAGCCCTCTCGCAGTATCCGGAGCAAGTATGGTGGGTCTGACACACCGGTGTCAATGTGTTCTTTTTTCCATTTCCAGGAGTGTATTATATTCGTAGTTGTAGGTATGTAGGGTTAAAAAGATTACCACACAATAGGAAGAAACGGAAGACAATATCAAACCAATCCAAATAATGGTGAAATGTTTAAAAAATGAATTGAAGATTCTATTTGCAGATGCTTTCAGTGTGTCTTTCCCATACTGGCAAGGATCAGTTGAAGAAGTACGCATTCGATCTGCAGTGGAATCTGGAGAATAATTTCACGTACATTACTTCTATCTTTTGGGACGGTCACAGTCACAGAAACGATAGCGAACACCAGCGTGACAGAACGACCCTGTTATTGGGGTATACATTGGTCACCAGCCTGCATGTGCCAGTTGTGAAGCTCCCGTGGCAATAATTACTCCATAGGAGCTTATATGCATGGAGATCAGTGATACAATTACTTGCTTATACTGCACAGAACACGATTCTCATAGTCGTGTTGATGCCCAGAAGCCACAAATCATAGAATGAACGCGTGAAGGCGCTGGAAGTGGTGGAAACTACGGCACTGCTGGTCCGAGAGCAGAGACAGTGAAATGAAAAAGCAGGTATACAGGTAGATTCTGTCTCCTTTGATTTCCGAAAGGCGCTCGACACTGCTCTATACCGCGGACATTTTTCCATACTGTCCACCACTAACCAAGTTGCGATCATATAGAGTATCTTTACAGATATGCGCCTGACAGGATGAATGTGTGACCAATAGAACTTAATACATTATAATGGGGGTTGAATTTCGAACACTAACGAAACTAACATTAAGTGTTCTGCAAGAACGCTTGATAAGATCTCTTATGTACTCAGAATGCATAAACGATATATCAGGTAGAATCAGCAGCATTATACGACGCAACGTTGACAATTATGTGGTCTACAGGAGAAAATCTTGTTGTATGGTCGTCAGGAAGTACGGAAAAACTTTCTTTAAAGGTGGCTAAATGAAAGACAACCTCCATAACAGAGAGAAAGAACTCAAAAATTAGCGGTAAAAATATGGAGTACGTCACATCGCCCATGTATTTAAGAGTTAAAGTGGCAATGTGTAATAACGAAGATGAAAGGAAGAAACAGATTTCTACGGAGATGCGCTTCAATTGTAAAGGAAAATTCATCAAAACATTACTGTGACCCATTTCAGTGTACTGTTGCAATGTCTGGAGTCCTTGTCTGGAAAGTATGATAACAGAAATCAATGAATTCAATGAAAAATTGATAGGATTATAAAAAATCGGTATTGCTGATACAAATAGCGAAGATGCCCGAGGAATGCAAAGAGCTAATCTCTGAAAGAGACGTTCTTCTGTACGTTTTAGAACGTCTGCTGTATTATATACATCAAAGTGCAAACGAACAACGCAGGTATTTCTAGATGCTTATTATTATTACTATTTTATATAATGAGTTCACAGGAGGTTCTGTGTCGATGATTCTTTGCTTGGCCTCATAACAATGCTTGAATCAGCTGCAAACAGGATTAATTTTGTGTTCTGAGTCAAATAAAGACATAAATTGCGAAAATTAAGCAAGTAAAGTAGTGGGCAAAAGTCGTAACCCTCTTTAAAACGCATTAACTTCACTTCTGTAACTAACTGCCTTATTATCAAATAAAGCAGGAAATTATGTAACTGCCAACTCTACATTAACTCTTTGCAATTTCTCATTAATTCAATGATAACATATCTTAACTATTGTTCTGACACATACACAAAACATTACTACAACTCTTTATTACTGCCTGTCCGAATAAACTGCACTGATAATCTCCTTTACCGTTCATTTGCACAGTCTTACATCTTTCCTTGCTAATACAAAAAATATAGATGCTCGCACAGTCACACATTAACACCATAAGCAGAACAGAATACGGAATAACGAAGAACAATAATATTTCTTACTTGAGTAAATGATGTATTTGAGTACTGTGCAGTACCTGTGTTAAATTTAAGTACAGCCACGAGACATCAGAGTACCGTACTACTTCCCTATTACGAAGTTACAAATGTTTACTCTCTTATGAATCTTCGAAAACTTTATAAAACAACTTCAACGTAGTTAATAGCGTTTGCACTGAAACGGTATGGCAAATAAACATGCGTAAATTCTCTATTTCTGGGAATTTAGTTACGTATGTTCCTAGCATCTATAATAAGAATGTATTCCTACTGTTCCTGAAACGTCAGTCTAATTTACACTCCTGGAAATGGAAAAAAGAACACATTGACACCGGTGTGTCAGACCCACCATACTTGCTCCGGACACTGCGAGAGGGCTGTACAAGCAATGATCACACGCACGGCACAGCGGACACACCAGGAACCGCGGTGTTGGCCGTCGAATGGCGCTAGCTGCGCAGCATTTGTGCACCGCCGCCGTCAGTGTCAGCCAGTTTGCCGTGGCATACGGAGCTCCATCGCAGTCTTTAACACTGGTAGCATGCCGCGACAGCGTGGACGTGAACCGTATGTGCAGTTGACGGACTATGAGCGAGGGCGTATAGTGGGCATGCGGGAGGCCGGGTGGACGTACCGCCGAATTGCTCAACACGTGGGGCGTGAGGTCTCCACAGTACGTCGATGTTGTCGCCAGTGGTCGGCGGAAGGTGCACGTGCCCGTCGACCTGGGACCGGACCGCAGCGACGCACGGATGCACGCCAAGACCGTAGGATCCTACGCAGTGCCGTAGGGGACCGCACCGCCACTTCCCAGCAAATTAGGGACACTGTTGCTCCTGGGGTATCGGCGAGGACCATTCGCAACCGTCTCCATGAAGCTGGGCTACGGTCCCGCACACCGTTAGGCCGTCTTCCGCTCACGCCCCAACATCGTGCAGCCCGCCTCCAGTGGTGTCGCGACAGGCGTGAATGGAGGGACGAATGGAGACGTGTCGTCTTCAGCGATGAGAGTCGCTTCTGCCTTGGTGCCAATGATGGTCGTATGCGTGTTTGGCGCCGTGCAGGTGAGTGCCACAATCAGGACTGCATACGACCGAGGCACACAGGGCCAACACCCGGCATCATGGTGTGGGGAGCGATCTCCTACACTGGCCGTACACCACTGGTGATCGTCGAGGGGACACTGAATAGTGCACGGTACATCCAAACCGTCATCGAACCCATCGTTCTACCATTCCTAGACCTTGCTGTTCCAACAGGACAATGCACGTCCGCATGTATCCCGTGCCACCCAACGTGCTCTAGAAGGTGTAAGTCAACTACCCCGGCCAGCAAGATCTCCGGATCTGTCTCCCATTGAGCATGTTTGGGACTGGATCAAGCGTCGTCTCACGCGGTCTGCACGTCCAGCACGAACGCTGGTCCAACTGAGGCGCCAGGTGGAAATGGCATGGCAAGCCGTTCCACAGGACTACATCCAGCATCTCTACGATCGTCTCCATGGAAGAATAGCAGCCTGCATTGCTGCGAAAGGTGGATATACACTGTACTAGTGCCGACATTGTGCATGCTCTGTTGCCTGTGTCTATGTGCCTGTGGTTCTGTCAGTGTGATCATGTGATGTATCTGACCCCAGGAATGTGTCAATAAAGTTTCCCCTTCCTGGGACAATGAATTCACGGTGTTCTTATTTCAATTTCCAGGAGTGTATTTTCATTATTTAGCTCCTGCATTAAATAACTGTTTCTTATATTTTAATACGCCTTAAAACTTCAACGACGTGCCGTAGTTTGTATGATAGCGCGATGTAAATACCCTTGAGTCTGAGTATTTTGTATGTTACAGTTCCAGAGATGTAAATCTGCTTTGCTCGAACAGTCCACGCGTATACTGCCGGTTCATAGTGTCCAACGGGCACAATATTTCGGCGATCAGACATGTCGCCATCGTCAGGTGCACTGACGAACTGAGCTCCTGCGGGCGGGCGGCCGATTTAAATCCCCTCCCCGCGGGCCGCTCTCTTCGCCGTCCGCGCTCGCGCGCCGGCGGTCGCGAAGACGTGGGCGTCGGAATCTGTCGTAGCGTCGATGTGCTTCCTACGGCCGCCCTGGTCGCCAGTTCGTAGTTCTTGCTGAGAGTCTTCTTAATTACATTCAATGACGGGTCCCAAGCGTTGCTGGCATTGTAGCCGCAATCTCGGTTGATAAGATCCTCCCTGCTTTGTTTCTGCCTGAGATAATCGTAATTGTTGGAGGCAAAATATGGTTGCTGCGATCTCTCTGTGCCCATATGTCGCTGGAGCAGGAAGCTAACAACATTTCGCCGGATTCCTTTTTAGAATCTTTTAATTTACACAAAAAAATATTTTTCTCCAACCAATACGTCCAGAAATCAATTGATGAGTTGAAATGTTAATACATTTTCGCAGGAAACTGATAGAGAGGATTTAGTGACGATATCATATGGAAATATATGTCCATAGTTAATTACGAGAATGTACATACAATCCATTATGAATATTTGTTCGTTGAAGTGCACATTTATTTAAAAGTTCCACACCAACGTACTGTGCCCTCACACAGTAGAATTAAATCGATCAAAGTTGTTTACTGCTAACGAAAGTTCTAAAACTCACAGAGTTCGATAAACACGATTCCAAAGTTCACTCCCTTTAAATGGTTATTAATGGGTGAGTGGTTATCTGGAGAGTGATTTGCAAACAGAAACTGGAGGAAGTTACCCTGTGTGAAACTATGCAGGCTACTGCAGTTTTCGTGTGTCACAAAATTTTGCTGGGTCGCCACCCAATTAAAATGAAATTGGGTAAATTTAATATAAGAGCTGAATTAATCACTTAATTGATAAGCATAACTAACATGTTAGCCTTAATAAAAAGATCCAGGAGAACAGGTGGAATGAGCAAATGGGAACAGTTTAAGTACAACTGTTAAATCAAGTAACTCGGAGCAAGCAGGAGCTTAAGCCTCAACAAAAAGAATTAGATAATCAGACAAAGTCTACAAGTGTAAGGCCTGCCTTTCGCGCTTCAGAAACGCCAAGCGGTATGTGTTACAAATAATATTACAAAAGGGGACGGATTTGTCTGAGAAACAGTTATCACAGTTTAACAAACGAGGGTTGCCAGAAAGTAATGCAATGCATTTTATTTCTCAACAATTCTTTATTGAGCTTAATGAGAATGGCAAACACAAAAGAATGGTGTTTTAGTGTATCTACGCACCCTATTTTTCCACGTAATCTCCATCCTATTCTATGGCCTGCCTCTAGCGCGAAACGAGGCCGTGTATGCCCTGTCGGTAACAGTCCTTGTCCTGGTGGCGGAGCTAGTGCTTCAGTGTGTGAACTTCCTTTGCTGATTGACAGATGCAATGCCAACTACCGAGTGGTAACGCGTCTGTCACTGCGAATGGCAACGTCAGCTTGCTGCAACGTGTCAGGTGTGACAGCCGTGGATGGTCTCCTCGACCGCTGATAATCGTGAAGCTCCGCCAAACCGCCTACTGATGACCCCACCCTCCGTGCCCAGCGACTAACTGTACTTCTGTCGACACAGACGCTCCGTAGACTTTGCACAAGCGTTTGTGAATAATTCTCACAGTTTCATTCTCTTCAATGAGAAATGCAATGACGGTACGTTGCTTGTAACGATCGTCACCTACAGGTGCCATTTTGAAACTGTCCTGCAGCTACACTATCTATCAGAAGTGACGGAAACTTTGCGCGCTCACTCAGCAGTCATCAAATAATACATACGCAACAGTCCGTATTCGTAGCACTGTTTTCGGCTAAGAAAAAAAAATGCGCTGGTTTACTTTCTGGGCAACCCTCATAGTTTATTAAAATAAAAGATCATATTCAAAATTCACAAAATAATTCCAAACTATGACCTGTCGTGGGCTGTTATGTAATTCATTACCTCACATATTATTACACTGAGTGCTGTGGTACATTTCAGTGATAAAAGAAAAAGAAACCTTCGGCGCCCATGAGAAATGTTCGCACAAACATACACGATTCATACACAAGAATAGTGATAAAAATAATTTTGCCAATCAAATCAAAATTTGGAAATTTGTGGTAAGTTCCTATGGGACCAAACTGCAAAGATCACCGGTCCCTAGGCTTACACACTACTTAATCTAACTTAAACTAACTTACGTTAAGGACAACACACACCCACGCCCGAGGAAAGGACTCGAACCTCTGACGGGGGTAACCGCGCGAACCGTGGCAAGGCGCCCCCGACTGCACGGCTAACAGCCACTGCCCGTCAAAGTAAGACAGAGGCTCAAAGGTTCATCCCTATCGCTACGATAATGTGTCTACGAATACTATGGAACAGTTTCCAACAAATAAACCTATCTGCATCACCTTGCACATGAAACTAAGCTGACATGAAACACCCGCAAATGCCGTTGAATATTCATGAACGAAGCAAAATTACTAAGACAGTGAAAAATTCTAGAACACAAATGTAAACCGTATAGACACAAATAGCAAAACATATCATGCGGAATTAGCAATAAAACAAGATGGCTCTGAAACTAAACACGGTGAAATTACCACAACTTGGTATGAACAAAGCTACACCATCTCAAAACTGAAACGAAATAAAAAGCAGAAGAAACAAAACACATACTATACACGAGAGAAGTTCACACATATATTCCAATTAAAAGAAAAGTCAGACAATTGAATTTTAAATCTGTGCTGAAGTATCGAACCACCTACACCACATGTTCTACATACACAAAACAAGGATCGGAAAAACTTACTAAATACAGAAAATGTACTCCTGACCACACCATGAAAATATAAGAATTCGATTACCATACTTGAAAATGAACGACATCAAACATGTACATGAGTTGCGATATCTACATGCCATCACGCATTAACACACTCACCAGTGCCAAGTCGCTGTTATGAGTACCGTCCTCTGTCACCATATGTCCAGTCCCGAGTGACGAGAGCACGCTCTCCCTGCAACGAACCTCCCGCAGGTAGCCGGAGGAGACCAGAGGCATCCTTTCCGACACCAACTTAACTACCATCGAATGACTACCGAAAGGATGCAAATCTCCTTGCCTTGAGACAGAAAGCTACATTGGGTACACTGTTGCTACCACAGCAGACAGCCAGATGCTGAACTGCTACCATATACACACATCAATAAATGTTTCGAATCACCTTGGTTCCGAGACTTCCGGAACCCGTACAGAAAATTGGAACAAATACCATCATAAACACCATTTCCTTCCTTTTTAATGCTCATGAAAACCAAACATTGAATGTTGTACCACCATACAGCGAGACGTTCAGACGTGGTGGTCCAGATTGCTGTACGCACTGCTGCCTCTAATACCCAGTAGCACGCCCTCTTGCATTCATGCATGCCTGTATTCTTCGTGGCATACTATCCATAAGTTCATCAAGGCACTGTTGGTCCAGATAGTCACACTCCTCAACGGAGAGTTGGCGTAGATCAGTCAGAGTGGTTGGGGGGTCACGTCGTCCATAAAAAGTTTCCGGTAGGGTTCATCTCTGAAGACCATGCTGGTCACTCTAATCGAGTGATGTCGTTATCATGAAGTAAGTCATTCACAAAATGTGCACGATGGGGGGGGGGGGGGGGGGAGGGGGCGAATTCTCGTCCATTAAGACGAATGCCTCTTCAATATACTGCCGATATGGTTGCACCATCGGTCGGAGGCTGGCATTCATGTATCGTACAGACGTTACGGCGCCTTCCATGACCACCAGCGGCGTACGTCGGCCCCACATAATGCCACCCCAAAACACAAGGAACGTCCACCTTGCTGCCGGCCGGAGTGGCTGAGCAGTTCTAGGCGCTACAGTCTGGGACCGCGCGACCGCTACGGTCGCAGGTTCGAATCCTGCCTCGGGCATGGATGTGTGTGATGTCCTTAGGTTAGTAAGGTTTAAGTAGTTCTAAGTTCTAGGGGACTGATGACCTCAGAAGTTAAGTCCCATAGTCCTCAGAGCCATTTTTGAACCTCCACCTTGCTGCACTCGCTGGACGGTGTGTCTATGGCGTTCAGCCTGAGTGGAGTGCCTCCAAACACGCCTCCGACGATTGTCTGGTTTAAGGCATATGCGACACACATCGGTGAAGAGAACATTATGCCAATCCTGAGCAGACCATTCGGCATATTGCTGGGCCCATCTGTACCGCGATGCGTGGTGTCGTGATTGCAAAGATGGATCTCACGGTGGACGTCGGGAGTGAAGTTTCGCGTCATGCAGCCTATTGTGCACAGTTTGAGTCGTAACACGACGTCCTGTGACTGCACGAAATGCATTATTCAACATGGTGGCGTTGCTGTCAGTGTACTTCCGAGCCATAATCCGTAGGTATCAGTCATCCATTGCAGTAGTAGCCCTTGGGTGGCCTGAGCGAGGCATGTCATCGACAGTCCTTGTTTCTCTGTATCTCCTCCATGTCCAAACAACATAGGTTTGGTTCACTCCGAGACGCCTAAACACTTCTCTTGTTAAAAGCCCTTCCTGGCACAAGTTAACAATGCGGACGCTATCGAACCGCGGTACTGACCATCTAGGCACGGTTGAACCACAGACAACACGAGCCGTGTACCTCTTCCTGGTAGAATGACTGGAACTGATCAGCTCCCGGACCCTTCTGTCTAATAGGCGCTGGTCATGCATAGCGGTTTACATCTTTGGGCGCGTTTAGTGACATCTCAGCACAGCCAAAGGGACTGTGTCTGTGATACAACATCCACAGCCAACGTCTGTCTTCAGGAATTCTGGGAACCTGGGTAATGCAAAACTTTTTTTGATGTGTGTATAAGACAAATTCAACATACTCAGTCCCTCACTCATTCATACAAATGATAGAGAGAGAAAGGAAATATGGGAACACAAAACATAGCATTAGATGCTTACTGGAAAAGTTGATACTACAATGTAATTGTGTACCACTGAATGGTGACAAACACGAAGCACGAAACTATATTACAAACAACTGAACGTGACAGCACGATATACAAGTTAAATAGTATGAAACTAATCTAAGAGAGACGTTTCACCTTTCGTCTGCACTGTATAGTACCAGTAAGCCTTTCATCACGGCGAGCAACAGAGTCCACATACATGAGCTCTCAGTACGCCACAATTTGTTCACTTTCCGCAAGACAGATCCAAGTGAAAACCAGGTGCTCAATTAATCGAAACTGCGACGCATCTGTTACTTGTTATTAAAAAAAGTCTTTATTTCTTATTTCTTCTCCTCTCGCCTTAAAATCTTCACCAAAAAGTAATTCTGATTTTTCTTCCCCTCAGAAAATCCTCTTCTTTTCGTCAACTGCGTTCGCTGCATTTGAATCTTTCGTATACATAACGTTCGATCGCAATTTAGTCAGTACGTTCCGTCAAGACGCCATTGCTTAGTGTCAGACGAACTGTTCATTGTCTTTGCTTTAATTTAACTTTTTCTCGTAACCGTTCCTCTTTCTCGTTCTGTTCGACCCATCACAGTACAAAATTTGATTCAAAAGGCTTTCTTCTCTCAATACACAAACCGATTCTCCATTAGTGCCATTTCATGTCCTACTATCTTGTCGACTTAACTACCTTCTTTTTAAATGCAGAGATACATATTTTCTGCCAACAGGCCTAGCTCTTCGTTTACAGAAAGTCCAAAATTTACATTTACTTTATATAAACATACATTTACAAGTAAGATTACATACATGTAAATATGTGCCGTTTTAAGATTAGTATAAAAACAGTAAAACCTAAATTAAATCCTCATAACAACCATAGACAAGAAAATGAGGAAAAGAGTGTTAACAGAATCAATTTACATTAATTACCGAGGAGAAAATCTTCGTCACTGTGGGACACCAACTGTAATTTCTTCCCTTGCAGATGATGTGGCTTCAGTCTATGTATAACACGAGCAGTCTAGGGTAACATTTTGCATTCTGTTTCTTAAAGAATAATTAAACCAGGCTTGTGCTGAACTACGTCTTCCACAAAAAGTCATTTTCTATAACAGAATATTATGACTGACACAACAAAGTGCCTTCGATACGTTATAAAAGATCTTAACCTGTGACATATTTCCATTTAATGCTTTCACACTGGTAAGCAAACCTTAAGGATGGAAGTAACTTTCAAATGATTTGTCACAACCAAGTAACATAGCTCAATGAAATTCAACCATACACAAAAAGAACTAATACCGTACAGAACAATGTAGTATAGTACAGTATAGATTAGTAAATAACTGAGAGAAATACGCAATGAGGCGAACAGAAATGACACTATTATTCAAAGATAATAATTACGCTGGAGCCATCGCCATTCGTGATGTCCCTCTGGACACTGAAAATGTGGGACGCTGTCCTTAGTAGGGTGTCGGATCCTTGCGGACGGTAATGTGTGCTGTACGAGGCCGGCCACGAGGCTGGTGAGGGTGTTCCATTCTACGAGCAGCGAGGTTGTCAGCTGCTGCGTGGTCGCTCATACATTTGCACGAGTTACAGCACTTCTCACTTGCTCGATTGGATTTAAGTAAGCTGCAACGCGCAGGTCAGACCATTCGCCGAACGCTGATATGATAATTAGATCCTTCCATACTCCTCCGGATTCATCTCCTGATGTAACCTAAGACTTTAGAGAAAACCTCAGTTCTCATCAACATAAGATCCGCAATCGTACTGTAATCACTGGTGGTAGGTTTAATTTTCCAACAAATAATTATTTTGTTAGTGGCGGGCGTCATAAGACATCCTGTGAAACATTACTAAATCCCTTTTCTGAAAACTACCAAGAACAGATAGCTAGGAACACCACTCACGGTGAGAATATGTTGGATCTAACGCTACAAATAGAACTGACCTCTTTGAAGATGTCCGCATAAAAATTGGTATCAATGAACATGAAGCGGTTGTCGCAACAGTGATTACCAAAGTAAAACGGACAAGTAAAACAAGCAGAAGGATATACTACTGGCCATTAAAATTGCTACACCAAGAAGAAATGCAGATGATAAACGGGTATTCATTGCACAAATATATTATACTAGAACTGACATGTGATTACATTTTCACGCAATTTGGGTGCATAGATCCTGAGAAATCAGTACCCAGAACAACCACCTCTAGCCGTAATAACGGCCTTGATACACCTGGGCATTGAGTCAAACAGAGCTTGGATGGCGTGTACAGGTACAGCTTCCCATGCAGCTTCAGCACGATACCACAGTTCATCAAGAGTAGTGACTGGCGTATTGTGACGAGCCAGTTTCTCGGCCACCGTTGACCAGACGTTTTCAGTTGGTGAGAGATCTGGAGACTGTGCTGACCAGGGCAGCAGTCGAACATTTTCTGTATCCAGAAACGCCCGTACGGGACCTGCAACATGCGGTCACGCATTATCCTGCTGAAATGTAAGGATCCGCAGGGATCGAATGAAGGGTAGAGCCACAGCTAGTAACACATCTGAAATGTAACGTCCACTGTTCAAAGTTCCGTCAATGCGAACAAGAGGTGACCAAGACGTGTAACCAATGGCACCCCATAACATCACGCCGGGCGATACGCCAGTGTGGCGATGACGAATACACGCTTCCAATCTGCGTTCACCGCGATGTCGCCAAACACGGATGCGACCATCATGATCATGTAGACAGAACCTGGATTCATCCGAAAAAATGACGGTTTGCCATTCTTGCACCCAGATTCTTCGTTGAGTACACCATCGCAGGCGCTCCTGTCTGTGATGCAGCGTCAAGGGTAACCGCACCCATGGTCTCCGAGCTGATAGTCCATGCTGCTGCAACGTCATCGAACTGTTCGTGCAGATGGTTGTTGTCTTGCAAACGTCCCCATCTGTTCACTCAGGGATCGAGACGTGGCTGCATGATCTGTTACAGCGATACGGATAAGATGCCTGTCATCTTGACTGCTAGTGATACAAGGCCGTTGGGATCCAGCACGGCGTTCCGTATTACCCTCCTGAACCCACCGATTCCATATTCTGCTTACGGTCATTGGATCTCGACCAACGCGAGCAGCAGTGTCGCGACACGAGAAACCGCAATCGCAATGGGCTACAATCCGACCTTTATCAAAGTCGGAAACGTGATGGTACGCACTTCTCCTCCTTACACGAGGCATCACAACAACGTTTCACTAGGCAACGCCGGTCAACTGCTGTTCGTGTATGAGAAATCGGTTGGAAACTTTCCTCATGTGAGCACGTTGAAGGTGTCGCCAGCGGCGCCAACCTTGTGTGAATGCTCTGAATAGCTAATCATTTGCATATCACAGCATCTTCTTCCTGTAGGTTAGATTTCGCGTCTATAGCACGTCATCTTCGTGGCGAAGCAATTTCAATGGCCAGTAGTGTATATGTTCACTAAACTAGCTAAAAAAATCAGTAGTGTCGTAATTCAAAGAGGAATTTAGAACTTTCAAAGCAAGGCAGGAGCATGTAAATGAACCATGGCTCAAGTTTGAAAGAATAGTTGACCATACACTGGAGAGACGTGTACCTAGCAGAACATTTCATAATGGGAGGGACTCTGCATTGTATACAGTCATTGCAAAGAAACTAATGAAACAGATTACTGCATAATAGGTGTAAAACAAATCGCAGGGCTATGGATAGAGAGATGATGAATAAAATGCTTTTGACTGTCAAGAGAGGAATGCGTGATGCCTTCAGCGACTGCCGTAGCAGAATAATGTCAAATGAAATTTCACAAAATCCAAAGAAATTCTAGTCTTATGAAAAGTTAGTCTCCAACACCTAGCGAATGAGACAGGTGTAAGTAGGCTGTTTAGTTTTTTATGTTGGTAACGCTACGTAGCGCTCTGTATGCAAATCACTGACGGTGCTGTGTGCAGTCTGTGGCTGGTTTGCATTGTTGGAATATTTGCTATTTTAGTGTTGGGCAGTTGGATGTGAACAGCGCGTAGCGTTGCGCAGTTGGAGGTGAGCCTCCAGCAGTGGTAGATGTGGGGAGAGAGATGGCAGAGTTTTGAGAGCGGACGATCTGGACGTGTGTCCGTCAGAAAAAGGAAATTTGTAAGACTGCATGTCATAAACTGATATATATATATATATATATATATATATATATATATATATATATATATATATATATATATATAATGACTTTTGAACACTATTAAGGTAAATACATTGTTTGTTCTCTATCAAAATCTTTCATTTGCTAACTATGCCTATCAGTAGTTAGTACCTTCAGTTGTTAGAATCTTTTATTTAGCGGGATTATTGAAAGTCAGATTGCGTTGCTGCGTTGCGCTAAAAAAAAATTGTGTGTCAGTTTACTGTTGATCAGAATAAATAAAGGGAGAAATATTTGAGTACGTTCAATTTTTCTCAGCTGTTTGGAAATCAAATAACGGAGAGGTTTTCCATCACAGCCATTCATAATTTTCCAAAGGGGATGTTTCACAGGAACTGAAATTGAGAGTAGAAAAGTAAAAGCTGAAATGCTTAACTCCTTTTTCCAAATGCTTCTTCACAAAGGAAAAGCCAGGAGAACTGCCCCAATTTAATCCTCGTACGACTGGAAAGATGAATGAAAAAAGTATTAGTGTCAGTGCTGTTGAGGAACAGCTGAAATCGTTAAAATTAAACAAAGCTCCAGGGTCCGATGGTATCCCTATAAGATTTTAAACTGAATTTACAGCTGAATTAGCCCCTCATCTAACTATAATCTACCGTAGATCCGTCCAACAAAGAAACCGTGTCTAGGTGTTTGAGAAAAGCAAAGGTGGCACCCGTCTACAAGAAGGGTTGTAGAAGTGATCCACTTAACTACCGTCCAATATTCTTGCACAATCTTAAACCATATTCTGAGCTCAGACATTTTTAGGAATCTTAAACAGAATGACGTCCTCAATTCCAATCAGCATGGATTCCTAAAACATCGATCACGTGAAACCCAACAAGCACTTTTGCCACATACTGAAAGCTTTGGATAAAGGTAGTGAGGTAGATACAGTATTTCTTGATTTCCGAAACTCATTTGACTCAGTACGACACCTTCGCTTATTGTCAAAAGTACGATCATATCAAGTAAAATTTTTGGCCGGATTGACGATTTTTTGGTAGAGAGGACGCAGCATGTTACATTGGATGGAGAGTCATGGTAAAATGTAGAAGTAACTTCGGGTGTACTCCAGGTAAGTGTGACGGGTGCATTCTGTTTATGTTGTATATGAATGACCTGGCAGATAATATTGATAGTAACATCAGAGTGTTTGCGAATGATGCAGTTATCTATAATGAAGTACTCTCTCAAGGAAGTCAGATCTTGATAAGGTTTAAAAGTGGAGCAAAGATCGGCATGTTGCTTCAAATGTTCAGAAATTTAGTATCCTATAACATCAATGAGTCGCTGTTGGAATCTACCAACTCATACAAACACCTGGTTGTAACAAAAAAAATGGTTCAAATGGCTCTGAGCACTATGGGACTTAACATCTATGGTCATCAGTCCCCTAGAACTTAAAACTACTTAAACCTAAGGACATCACACACATCCATGCCCGAGGCAAGATTCGAACCTGGTTGTAACACGTTGTAGGAATATGAAATGGAATGACCACATAGGCTTAGTTATTGGTAAAGCCGGTGGTAAACTTCGGTTTATTGACAGAATACTGACGAAGTGAAATCAGTCTATAAAGATAATTGCTTACAAATGACTCGTGCGACAGTTTCTAGAATATTTGTCATGTGTGTGGCATACGTTCTAAATAGGACTAACAGGGGATACTGAACCTATAAAGTGAAGCGCAGCACGAATGTTCACAGGATTGTTACGTGTGTGGGAGAGTGTCACAGAGATACTGAAGGAGCTGAAATGGCAGACTCTTGAAGATAGACGTAAACTATCTCGAGAAAGTCTATTAACTATGTTTCGAGAACGGGTTTTAAATGATGACGCTAGTACAACCCTAACGTGAGGATAAGATTAGAATAATCACTGCACGCGCAGAAGCATTCAAACAATCATTCTTACTGCGCTCCATATGCGCATAGAACGGGGAGAAATCCTAATGGCTGGTAGAATGGGACGTACCTGCTGCCAAGCGTCTCACGGAGGTTTGCAGAATACAGATGAGATGCAGAACATTCTCTCGTTCCCCCTACACTGTTAGATGAGACGTGCATTGTTACCCATAAAAATGAAGTCATGGAAAAATGCGTATGGGAATGTGCTACAGTGTTACAGTAACGTCGACCCTTCAGTGTGCTGTGTTCAAAGATTAGGAGTTCACTACACCCATGAAACATTATGCCTCCCCACACCATAACACCTGTGCCACCAAAATGATCATGTTCGCCAGTGTCCCTGGGTGCTTTATGTGTTTCTACCTCTAGCTATATGATTTTTCTCGTGTAGTGAAACCAGTCGTTTCTGCTGTGATCTTCATTCGGGGAACATGTCATCAATCACTGTCTGTGACACCTTACCACACAGCAGTGAGTAGGCTCCGCTGCGGCAAGTACATGTTTCATTTTTAAAAGGTTTTCTCACTGGAAGGGTGAGAGTTGATCTATAGCTGTCAGATCCTACCTGACTCTCATAGTTGTTAGTTTGGTCGACATCACATCCCATGTGAATGAATTGAACTTTAAACTTCAGGGAAACGATAACTTCCCCTGTAGTCTCCACAGACTCATCAAAGGATTTCGGAGAAAGTTGTTATTGTTTGAAGCACAAATGGAAGGAGAAAACGTTTCTCATTTTCACTGTTTCAGAGTTTTATGCTACAATCCCCGAGTATGTCAACCTTGATTTTCCGAGAAATATTATTCATGACTTGAAGAAGCATTTGATGGGGAAATTTTCATTTTGATCCAACTGAGAGTGATATTCTTCTGTCCTAGAACTCATTTGACTGTAGCCTTGATGATGTGTCAGTTGAATTACAGTTGGAGCTCACCGATTTTCAAGCGAATTACTAGTTGAAAGAGAAGCAAAGAGAAGGTAAAGTTGAATTTGACTTCTGTTTGCCTGATTCTAAGTTTCCGAAACTTAAAGAATTTTCCTGCTGGTACTGCAAACTTACCCTTGAGTTACAGAATGAGATTTTCACTCTGCAGTGGAGCGTGCGTTGATATGAAACTTCCTGGCAGATTAAAACCATGTGCCGGATCGAGAATCGAACTCGGGACCTTTGCGTTCCGCGGGCAAGTGCTCTACAATCTGATCTACCCAAGCACGACTCACGCGTTCTCCTCACAGCTTGACTTCTGTTTCATATCAGCGTACACTCCGCTGCAGAGTGAAAATCTCATTATGGAAACATCCCCCAGACTGTGGCTATGCTATGTCTCCGCAATATCCTTTATTTCAGGAATGCTAGTTCTGCAAGGTTCGCAGGAGAGCTTCTGTAAAGTTTAGAAAGTTGGGGACGAGGTACTGGAAGAAGTGAAGCTGTGAGGACGGGCTGTGAGTCGTGCTTCGGTCACTCAGATGGTAGAGCACTTTCTCTCGAAAGGCAGAGGTCCCGAGTTCGAGTCTCGGTCCGACATATAGTCTTAATTTCCCAGGAAGTTTCTTACCCTTGAATTGTTCGTTATCGTAATGCCTCTTATAAATCCATTATGTACAGGCGTAATAGTATTTAATCTGATTTTGTAGGTGACCTCTTCCCGCACGTTGTGAACGTTAAACAGCAAGGTATCTCTTTATTAATGGACAGTCTGCTTCCGGCTGCGGTGGGGCGAGGACGTCCGTTGCGCCCCACCGAGCGCGACCGTGAGCGCTTGCTTGTGTTTACCTTCTCGCGGCGCGAGTTACATTTTTTCAAGTTCAGTGCGACTATGGCACACACATAGTGCCACAATACGAGCAGAATTATCTTCCAACCAGATCACGCGCGTCATCGAGCCTATGAAATTGAACAGTTTATTCGCGACGATCTACGTTTAGATCCGGCGACTGTCGTCAGAATACATTTTTCCGTAACGGCGAGCGTGGTTTATGTTAAAATGACCAGTGCAGAGGTCTGCACGGCAGTGGTGTCTAAATACGCGAACTCACTCAGATTCAAACATTCTGACAGGCATATCGATACAGTGACGGTGGATCATGAAGGCATGGGCCTGAGGACTGTAAGGTTTTTTGAGCTCCCCTTCGAGGTCCCAGAGGAAGTTGTCAAGAACGCCTTCCGATCATATGACAGTCACATCAGCCACGTTGCAGAAAAGTGGCAAACTTTTTCGATGTATAAGGTCTACAATGGTGTGTGTCAAATTAAACTTGAGCTCAAGAAACATGTGCCGTCCTATTTGAACATCGATGGCTGTCGTGCAATCATAATGTACGACGGTCAGCCGCGTACCTGTTCCGGATGTGGGCAGGAAGGCCATGTTCGACCGGGCTGCTTACAATGTAGAACTACGCAGACACCAGTGGGAGACTCCGTTTCCTCGACGGGGACGACAACCCTGCCCCTCACGTACGCTCAGACGACGATGCGTACCATAGATGAGGATGAAACGGGCGATCGGGCACATCCATCGACGTCAGAAGGAGCAAGGGAGGAAGAGGAAGGACCCCCGATGCCAACCCAGATGTCGCCCCCTTCACAGTAACAACAACAGCTACAGTGCCACGGAATCCAGACGCAATATAACATTCAGGATGCGATGGACGTGGACGCGAACATTGTCCCGATAGCGGCTTTCCTAGCGGAAGGTGGTACGACGCTGGATTGCCTCCCATATTCTGATACAGATGTCCACGTTGGAAAGAAACGTTCGCCTCGACGACGCAAGCGACGTCGGCGGACCACTTCTGACGATTGCCTCTTACACACGGCCGGTCAAGAAGGTGACACCTCGTCAGACGGCATGGATGCTTCGCATGCTGAGGATCTAAGTGATGTAGACGGTTCGCTTGCCCATACTGTACTTTATCTCCGTCTGATCAGCAGCCACATCGCGTCCCGTGTGCGGAATTGGAAATGTTAGTGCGTGACCTCCACCTGCTCGACGCGTGACGCCATATCTATGGCCCAGTTTCTGGTTACACCCACTATACAAGTCATTCGTCAAGTCGGTTAGACAGGATTTATGTCACAAGCAGCCTTTCGACGGCGACGAGAGGAGCAGAGCTCTGGCTCACTGCATTCACCGGCCACACAGCCTATATTTGCACCATTGCCCTCCAACCAGCACGTGTGTGGCGCAGTAGGCCCCCTTGGAAACTGAACGTCGCCCATCTGGAGGAGCCGGCGTGTAAAGGTGCTGTCGAAGAGTCGTGGAACGCGTCCTTACAGCGTCGTGGTCGTTACCGATCGACCCTCAGTTGGTGGATTGAATGTGCGAAGCCTGCTGTTAGGCGCACCTTCATGGCTTACGGCCGGGAAGCGGCGGCATGGAGGAGGAGCACGGAAAACTTTTATTACACCGTCCTACGGAAGTGTCTTGCTATTTAGTCCTCATCTGACAGGCAGATAAAAGTCAACCGCGCGAAAGCGCAGCCCGTCTCCTTACCACGCCTCATTTACAGGGCGCTGTCATACGGTAGCGTGCTCCAGACATGATACAATCAGAGAGGCCATCCATCTATGCACCACGCGCTCTTAGAGCGCAGGAGGCGCCGTAGGGCTCTGGTAACCGTCATGATAACGGACGACGGTCACACGTGGTAGAACAAGCAGATATAGCACAAGCCTTCTACGGGCATTACGCTCACCTTCATTCAGTAGTGTTCCCTGATATGGCGACGGTAGACACCGTTTCAGCACATGTCCACGGTACAGCTCCACCAGACATGGTACCGACTTTACTGGGAGAAGTGCTCGACGCCATTGGTAAAGGTGCTCCCTATAAACCACCAGGAATGGACGGACTACCATTAGAATTCTATCGAGCCTTTAAACAACTGTTGGTACCGTGCTGGGTTGAAATTTGTCAGGAATTGATGTCCTCGGGTACTGCCTGAGCCGTTCTTGGAAGGAGTGATTGTACCCAGCCGTAAGCAGAAGGGACGGAATTATGTCCGCGATTATCGCCCCTTAACGTTATTGAACAGCGACTTCAAGATCTTTTCGAGGCTGCTATCAGAATGTATTCGCGGCACACTATTACACGTCCTGTCCAGCGATCAGACGTCCTTGGAGCGACCAAACAAATTCAGAACTGCGTTATGTCGTTACAGAGATCTCATCTCCCTTGCACGGGGGAGAAGTTTGCCAGCAGCCCTGGTGTCTATCGACTTTAGCCAGGCTTTTGACCGTGTGGGCCACACTTTCCTCACGGCCGTTTTACGGCGCATGGAATACCCCGACCCTTTTATCACAGTGTTGACACGCCTTCTGCAAGGTGCTACTTCTCGAGTTCTTGTTAATTGAAGAATGACGGCATCCATGCCGATCCGCCGATCAGTACGAAAGGGATGTCCATTATCTACACTGTTATTTGCATTGGCCTTAGAACCTTTGTTGTGAGGTCTCCGAGACAGGCTTCGCCGGGATACAGTTTGGCGGCTCCATCTATCGCTGCATCGCATATGCGGATGATTTGATGATCGTCGTACGTGGAGCTGACGATATGGCAGCGGATTTGGATTGCAACATACGGTACAGCTTCTGGTAGCCAAATTAACGTTGAAAAGTCCGTCGGCTGGAGCATCGGGATTGGGCTACCACAGGAACACATTGCCCCCTTACGCTTCAGTGATACTGTCCGCTGCTTGGGATTAGATTTCATGAACGACATGCGACGCGTGACGACGCTCAATTATCGATGCCTTCTTAACCAAATTCGGGCAGGAATTGCAAATCAGCGCTTGCGATCGTTCAGCGGCCGCATTATGCCAATGTACACCTTGCGTCCTGCATACCGCATGTCGGTCAAACGCTACCCATTCCGAACACCTTGGAGCGTAGCATTATGGCAGCGCTGGGATACTTCGCCAGCGCTGGTATGTTACTGAAGATCTGATACGTATCTCTTACCCTCCCCAAGGAAAAAGGTGGTCTCGGCCTAGTTAACGTCCATGATAGGGCCTCTATGTTAGCTCACATTTATGTCTGCTGCGCCGTTGTCCTACGAGCCTGACGAGTCTGCTTCTGACGGCGCTGCGACCTGTTTCACTAAGAGCGCCGGTGCCGCTACAGGACATCGCAGCTCCCCTCTTTTAAATAGGACGTTTCTATTTAGAACATAGTTATTCCAGTGTAGCGCTCACGACACCACGAATGGCCACAACTCGACGCCTATATCACGACGTGCTGCAACGCCGCCCCATAAATGTGGTCGAACTAAAATATCCTGATGTACGACGGCGCGCGGTGTGGAAGAGTGTACACTATGCCACGCTTGATTCCGATATGGTTTCCCAATGGCACGGAGACGTTAATGGGAAGCTGGTGCCGCAAGAATGTCTCTACAATATCTACATGGCAGAATCTCCCAGTTGTGTGGGTTGTAATACAGTAGATTCTGACGAGCACCGCCTCAGCTGTGTAGAGTCGGAGCCGGTTTGGCACCTAGTGAGGCAGATCCTGCCTTATCTCTTGCGAGTTAGGCCGGAGCATATATCTGCACGCACGTTATTGTTTCCGGATGAGACACTTTACCCCAAGACTCGGACCAACTCCGTCACCTTGATACGTGGACATGCGGTCCATTACCTCTATCGTGACGGACACAAGAATTTACTTGACTTCTGTCTCTATTTGCAAGAAAGACATCATGCTATTGCCGGGCATACCAGATGTCGACAATGCTTCGCATACTACTTATGGAGTATCTTTCACAGCCCGCCGTGTAGTTGGAATGTTCCACGCAGTCAGTTGTAGATGAGGTCAGAACGAACTGCAAACGATCATACATTGAACTATCTTTATCAGTGGGTGCAGTCGCTGGGAAGCGTAACTGCGAAGTGGTAGCTTCATTTTCATGTTATTTATGTTTACTATCTTCGATGGTGTCTTCATTCTGTTTTAGTTTTCCAGGCATGATTAACTATAACTGTTCGCACATTGATATCTATATAAATAAATAAAAATATAAAAAAGGTGGTAGAGCAGTTGCTCTAGATGGCAGTGGTCCCGAGTTCGAATCTTCGAGCTTCGGTTCAAAAGTGGCTCTGAGCACTATGGGACTTAACATCTGCGGTTATCAGTCCCCTAGAACTTAGAACTACTTAAACCTAACTAACCTAAGGACATCACACACGTCCATGGCCGAGACAGGATTCGAACCTGCGACCGTAGCGGTCACGCGGTTCCAGACTGAAGCGCCTAGAACCGCACGGCCACAACGGCCGGCTCGAGTTTCGGTCCGGCACATAGTGTTACCCTCGAATTGTTTGCTATCGTAGCGCCTCTTATAAATGCATTATTTACAGGCATAATACTATTTAACCTGATTTTGGAAGTTACCTCTTCTTGTACGTTGTGAACGTTAGGCAGCAAGGTATCTCTTTATTAATGGCCCGACAAAGAAAGTGACAACTTTGTCTCTCGTTAAGACTGGAGTCTGAGTATGCAGTGGATAACGCTCTTTGCACTTGCCTACGTTGAGAGAGAGCAGTCTAGAAGGAGGGTGAAGTTTTTGCATTGGGCCATCTGTTTCATTGTTTACTGAACTATTTTATCTCTCAAATTTCTCTTAAACTGGAGAGGTACTAAGTGCCAAATTCATGAGAAATGTGATAAGTGGTTTGAAAAGTGCAGGATACTGAGGAAGATTACGTAGGAGAAGTTGTATGTCCACCGAGAATTCCAAGTGGTTACAGTTGTCGCCACTAGATGGCAATGGTGATAAGTTGCCTTCTGACTTCATAAGAATGGTGCCATGTGTCATTCAGTTTTGTCTGTTCCCCTTTATTGCGGTGATAAATGTGTGCATAGACTTCTATTCTGTCCTTTTTTGTGAATCAGTGCTCTTCAACTTATAAGGTATGTTATAAACGTCTCATAATATTACGGTCATATACAGTCGTATAACATTGTCATATAAATGAACTACCCACGTGCATGTTATCTTTAAATCATTTTGTGATGTCCATATGTTAGGTTATGGCGCATGAAAGCCACATGGATAGGAGGCGGAGGAAGAATAGAAGTGGATCATTCAGATATGAACAGAAGAAATTAAAGACGTTAGGTTTAGCGTATGAAACAGGCAAAAATACTGTTATACCAGCTAAGAACGGTCGCTCACCGCAAGTACGAGTTCAAGCCCTTCACTGGCTGTGAAATCTATGTAAGGAATGATTGCTAAAGAATGTGTACGTATTTCCAGTGTCCTCTATATAAAACATAATGTTGTTCTTTCCTTTAGGTAGTATGCAAATGTAGATTAATGGGCAGCGAGCTGACGCCTGCATTGAAAATAGATTTATTTTCTAAGTTTTATAAGCACGACTACTCACCACAAGGAACCTTCCTGACAGGCCTTGTTAGTTGCACACCAGTATTCCGTCGTCGGCATGGAACCTACGAACATCCCGCTGAAAGTCGCCGGCAGGGAACAGTTCGGTTTTCTATTCCAAATGATATATGGGATCTTGTTGCAGTTTGCAAAAACACTTTTATGAATATTTTTGCTGTTGGAAAGAAAAGGCTGGAAATACTTATTAAGAAGAAAAATCTTGGAGGGACAACATCCACCGACCGCAGAACAAGACACGCTCAGTCACATTATAGCGACGAAGACAAAATGTGTATAAAACAGTACATAAATGGCCTTCCCCGGGAATTTAGCCATTACAGCCGAGCACTATCAAGCAAGGAATACCTCAGTCCTGACCTGAATATTTCAAGAATGTACTCCCACTTCAAAGAGGTGTTTCCTGAAGGCCCCATAAATTCCAGTTTTTTATCATGGAGCATTTCTGAAAAAATTTCGCAACTTTCCTTTAACAGACCTTGGAAAGATACCTGCAAGACATGTGCTGTACTGAACACTGAAGCAAAAGCAGGTTCACCGCAGTCATACGTGCGTTTAGAGATTTATCATAGGAAGGCCAAGATCGCACAGAGCCTTCTGAAGAGTGACATCAGTTCTTCTCAGTTCCCTGACAGTGACATTTCCTGCATATCGACTGACATGCAGCAGGTTATGTTTGTGCCCACAATAACGCACTCCGAAATGTTTTATCGCCGCCAGATAACTTGTTACAACTTGGCAGTGTCTGTAGGTGAGACCCTTCAGTCTCACATGTTCGTGCAGGATGAGAGTATCGCCGGTAGGGCTGGAAGTGAAATCGCGTCGTGCATTCTGAAAGTGTTAAACACCAGGATAACAACGAAGAAAAACCTTATTGTCTGAAACGACAACTGCGCTGCACTAACCAAGAATCGAACGATGGTATTTCTTTTTCTTTTTCTGCTGGTAAATGGGTTGTTCACATGAATAGAACAACCGTTTCTTGTTAGTGGGCATGGCTTCCTCCCGTGTGACTCTGAGTTTGCCTTGATAGAGAGAAGGAAGTCGGTGACCTAGGCATTTGTACCCAGCGAACTACGCAAAATGGTCAAGGAAGCAAAGGTTGTTAGATCTTTCAAAGTAATGTCTATGAATACTTCCGCCAAGCTGTGGCAGACTAGATACTCTCTACAAAATATCTGAACATTTCAAAAGCTGTCAGCATCACATATGATTCAACATATGTAGCACGGGCAGTGAAAAAAGAATGTTACACCGACATGGAAAGAATCCGTAAGGTGAATCTGCTTAGAAAAAGGAAACATGCAAGAAACATTCAGTCTGCTACCTTTGAACCTATTTCCTCAATCCATTTTATTACAGATGAAAAGATGAAAGAATTAAAGGCTATGATGCCTTACCTGGAACTAGCATAAAGAATATTATATGCAGATCTGCGGAGGGCAACTAAGAACATAGCACCTAGAATTATTTTATGGGACTTAGCACCTTTCATAAATGTTTTTGTTTGAATTGCCTTCAGCACCAAACAATTCCAACTGTTTCATGAAACCACCACTAATGTATAATAAGATACTGTCATTTGTAACATGGAAAAGTATGAGGAACAAATAATTAAAACTCTGCACTACAGACAGTTTGTTTGTAATAACTTCAGTTCATAAATCCGCCGCTTTGCACCTTTCTGCAGTTAAGTATCCAATTATATGACTCGAAATCTGAATTACGCCACTCTCAGGGGGTACTTCTTAGGTAATAGCCGGGCTTAATTTAAAATCGGGACCACTATGGGAGATTCACGTACAATAATTTATTTTCCATTTCAATAACATCCCTTGTGTTCAAATCGCTTTCTGTACATGTAAAATTAATGTTTAATTACTTAGGTCTATTTTGAATTTGACTCTCTAGCCCTTAATTAAGGGTGTGACACTATAAAGGAATCAAGGGGAATGCATTATCATGTAAAAGAAGTTGTTTCGGACTCAGCACACATCCATTCAAAACGTCACGGTAATCTAAGCTGCTGCTACTATAAAATGACTGTGCGGTGATTGACCAAGCAGTATAACGCGTAATAAATTGGATTTAACGCTCAGTAAAGTATTTAGCACAGCAAAACTCAGTTATTTTAACATAATGGAAAGGAACTTCTATTAACCAATGATTTGTACTCTGTAATTGCATCTGACTGGTTATGCGATCGCTCTCGGTAACGCCACCACACACGATAAATTACCGTGGACTGAAAATTATTCTTACATTCAACAAGCGGTGTTATTATTTTGAATCACTGAAACTGCTGGAAACATTACAAGCGTGATGCAGCCATCTTGCTTTTTAAAACAGGCTAACACAAATGCTCAAAATCAGTCTATGAATTTTACATGCGACAGCGACTGCATAACAACATAGATTTATTTTTCTTTGTTATGTTTCCGAATGGAAACCTACTTGCTTTTTCCGTTACGTGGATGACACGTTCGTCATCGGGACACATGGTATGGATAAACTCCTTGACTTCCTTACACATCTAAACTCCATACACCCCTACATCAAATTCACTATGGAGACTGAAACGGAGGGTAAATTACCTTTCCTTGACGTCTTGGTCAAGAGAAGGGCTGGCGGCACCCTAGGTCATGGGGTGTATCGGAAGAAAACGCACACTGATCTGTATTTGCACGCAGACAGCTGCCACCACCCTTCACAGGGGAATGGGGTACTTAAAACTCTAGTACATAGGGCGCGCACTATCTCTGACGCAGAGAGTCTACACAAGGAATTGGAACAGATTCAATGTGCTCTCCGCCCAACCACTACAGCACAACCTGTGAAGATGGATGAAATCACGAGGGAGGAGATAGGCACTGCGTTTATTCCATATACAGGCGCACTATCGGGGAAAATCGCCCGAATTTTGAAGAAACACCGGGTCGGAACTGTGTTTTGTCCTCCGAATAAAACTCGTGCACTGCTGGGGAGCGCCAAAGATGACCTCGGTTTGAGGAAGGCCGGCGTGTACTAGATTCCGTGTCAATGTGGCAAGTCCTGTGTTGGTCAGACGATGCGTGCCGTCGAGGATCGATGCCGTGAACACCAGAGGCACACTCGACTGACGTATCCGATCAAGTCGGCGGTCGCTGAACATTGTTTGTCCAAAAATCACGCTATGGAGTATGAACGCACGAGGATTCTGGTACAGACGTTGAGATACTGGGACAGCGTTGTTAGAGAGGCCATCGAAATTCGCACCAATGACGACCTCATAAACCGTGACTGTGGCTATAATCTTAGCAAGGCTTGGGAACCAGCGATTGGGTTACTCAAGAGTAAATCGAGCAAACGTATAGTTGTGACGACCACGGCGGACAGAGTCATCACCCTGACGTCATCTCAGACTCGTCGCAATCTGTTCCACCGCGCAACCGTGGCGGAGAGTATTTAAAACGGCCGCCGCCGTGACCGAATTCAGTTCCCTCTGAGCAGCCATAGCGTACGGATCTCCGTGCCAGCAAGTTCACAGGAGCTCAGTCCGTCAGTTCACCTGGCGATGGCGACATGTATGATCGCCGAAATATAGTGCCCGTTGGACACTGTAGACCGGCAGTACACCCGTGGATATTTTGATTATCAAATACGCCGGGAAAAACTCAAGAATCAGATTATGTGGCTTATTTATCGGACAGTTTTCTTACGATCGTGACCTCGAGCGTGGAGACGTTTTCCTTCTCAGCAGGCCTGTAACCCGCACCCAGTGTCCTCTGCCCCAAAGAAGAAGGCTGTTACTGGCTGAGCCGCCTGACTCCCTTTCTGGCTACCGATACGCGCTACGCTTAACGTCTGCTAGTTTCTTTGCCAGTCTTCACTACAGTTTCATCTCTCCAATTTACCACTCTATGTTTAGCTACTCTATCTGCCACTAGCACAAACACACCGTCATTCATACTTTCCCATGGTGGGAAGGACAAAAAGGGAAAAGGAATTGTGATCATTGAAATAAAACAACACTCTTGGCCTTTCCAAATCCTCATGGCCCTGGAGCGTGAGAATCTTTATGTGTAACTATACATTCTGTCATTACGAAGTTATTTCCTCACAGCCTAATGAATTTCAAGTGTACATAGCCTCACGGGCTTTAATGGAACGGAACTAGTAGTTACGTTTCAGTATGACATCAGTATTTGGAATAACTTAACGTCTATAAGCAAGCGTTTCGAAAATGAAGTATGTGAAGTCAGCACGTGGAACGAAACTGATTGATTAAAATTTGAAAGTAGTTATCTTTATTAGATGCAGCAATAGTAAATCAGGCATTGATGATATACTGAAAGCCAAACGTCAGTTTCACAAATTTCATTAACGTTTCTTGCAGCTTAGTTTGTGAGATTCGGATATGTGCACTCCAGGTCTGGTGGAATTATCTTTTTGCTAACGTCGCCTCCTTTGATAGGTTTTTTTAGTAGATAAATATATAGGTTGACGTTGTTTTGTTGTGCATTGCATGCCACTCATCCATGATCAATACGGAGCGCTGAACTTAGTTTTTCGTCTTTTCTTCCCCAAAGCTTTCATTCTGGCTTGTAAGTATTGTACAGAATGACGTCGCGGCCCGCGCTCCCATTTTGTCAGTTATCGGAACTCTGAAAACGTTTGATGACATTTGCACCAATCTACTGCACTCCTGTGTGTGTGTGTGTGTGTGTGTGTGTGTGTGTGTGTGTGTGTGTGTGTGTGTGACATGGCGATATTAGGAGCATCAGGTGGTCTCTTACTAACCACACATTACTGGTAAGTTAATATAGCAATACGGGTGAACACCAGGAGAATATGATACTGTAGCATAATAACAACGACAAAAATACTAAGTATTGTAAACAACACAACATGCATAAAACGTGAGTTGCAAAAAACAAAAATAGTTATAGATATAGTAGTGATTATATGATATTTGAGAAAGATGAATGTAATAAACACTATGTTAAATAATTTCTCCATTGTGCTTTTTTCGAATGTAATAACTTTCAACAGAAATTTGTGGCAGCAGTACAGGAATAATCAAATGTGGAGAAATATTTCTCTACTGGGGAAGAGAGAGAAGTAATGGGGTAAGATCATCAGACGAGATGGAGGAAGGAAAAAAGAAATAGGTCTAGGGACAGCAGATATAGTGTTGACAGTATGACAGAAACTCTGGCTCGAAGTTGGACAGAAGAAAGGCAGCTGGAATATGCCGAGCAGCATAATAATAGATGATTTAATCTATCCTAAATGTAGAGAGGTTTTGGATAAGTCGTAGGTTTCTGGGTGCTTTGTTTCAGTCATATGGCTCAAATAGAGTAGAAGATGGTGAAAGGTGTAGTGTTGGGTATAGATATAGCCAAAGTGATGGACGTACCAGATTTTGTATTGCAGTTTTGGAATGATAATACGAATATGTCTCAAAAATGAGATCGACAGGAGGTGCAAAATGGCTAAGCAGGGATGGCTAGAGCACACATGTAAGGATGTAGAGGCTTATCTCACTAGGGGTACGATAGGTAGTGCCTACAGCAAAATTAAAGCGACCTTTGGAAGAAAGAGAACCACTTGTATGAATATCAAGAGCTCAGATGGAAACCCAGTTCTAAGCAAAGAAGGGAAAGCAGAAAGGTGGAAGGAGTATATAGAGGGTCGACACAAGGGCGATGTTCTTGAGGACAATATTATGGAAAAGGAAGAGGATGTAGATGAAGATGAAATGGGAGATATGATACTGCGTGAAGAGTTTGACAGAGCACTGAAAGACCTGAGTCGAATCAAGCCCCTGGGAATAGGCAACATTCCATTAGAACTACTGACAGCCTTGGGAGAGGCAGTCCTGACAAAACTCTACCATCTGGTGAGCAAGATGTATGAGACAGGCGAAATACCCTCAGACTTCAAGAAGAATATAATAATTCCAATCCCAAAAAAAGCAGGTGTTGACAGATGTGAAGATTACCGAACTATCAGTTTAATAAGTCACGGCTGCAAAATACTAACGCGAAATCTTTACAGACGAATGGAAAACCTGGTAGAAGCCGACCTTGGGGAAGATCAGTTTGGATTCCGTAGAAATATTGGAACACGTGAGGCAATACTGCCCCTACGACTTACCTTAGAAGCCAGATTAAGGAAAGGCAAACCTACGTTTCTAGCATTTGTAGACTTAAAGAAAGCTTTTGGCAATGTTGACTGGAATATTCTCTTTCAAATTCTTAAGGTGGCAGGAGTAAAATACAGGGAGCGAGAGGCTATTTACAATTCGTACAGAAACCAGGTGGCAGCTATAAGAGTCGAGGGGCTTTAAAGGGAAGCAGTGGTTAGGAAGGGAGTGAGACAGGGTTGTAGCCTCTCCCCGATGTTATTCAGTTTGTATATTGAGCAAGCAGTAAAGGAAACAAAAGAAAAGTTCGGAGTAGGTATTAAAATCCATGGAGAAGAAATAAAAACATTAAGGTTCGCCGATGACATCGTAATTCTGTCAGAGACAGCAAAGGACTTGGAAGAGCAGTTGAACGGAATGGACAGTTTCTTGCAAGGAGGATATAAGATGAACATCAACAAAAGCAAAACGAGGATAATGGAATGTAGTCGAATTATGTCGGGTGATGCTGAGGGAATTAAAAAATGGTTCAAATGGCTCTGAGCGCTATGGGACTTAACATCTCAGGTCATCAGTCCCCTAGTACTTAGAACTACTTAAACTTAACCAACCTAAGGACATCACACACATCCATGCTCTAGGCAGGATTCGAACCTGCGACCGTAGCGGTCGCGCGGTTCCAGACTGAAGAGCCTAGAACCGCTCGGCCACCAGCGGCCGGCTGAGGGAATTAGATTAGGAAATGAGACACTTAAAGTAGTAGATGAGTTTTGCTATTTGGGGAGCAAAATAACTGATGATGGTCGAAGTAGAGAGGATATAAAATGTAGACTGGCAATGGCAAGGAAATCGTTTCTGGAGAAGAGAAATTTGTTAACATCGAGTATAGATTTAAGTGTCAGAAAGTCGTTTCTGAAAGTATTTGTATGGAGTGTAGCCATGTATGGAAGTGAAACATGGACGATAAATAGTTTAGACACGAAGAGAATAGAAGCTATCGAAATGTGGTGCTACAGAAGAATGCTGAAGATTAGATGGGTAGGTCGCATAACTAATGAGGACGTACTGAATAGAATTGGGGAGAAGAGGAGTTTGTGGCACAACTTGACTAGAAGAAGGGGTCGGTTGGTAGGACATGTTCTGAGGCATCAAGGGATCACCAATTTAGTGTTGGAGGGCAGCCTGGAGGGTAAAAATCGTTGAGGGAGACCAAGAGATGAATACACTAAGCAGATTCAGAAGGATGTAGGCTGCAATACGTAGTGGCAGATGAAGCAGCTTGCATATGATAGAGTAGCATGGAGAGGTGTATCAAGCCAGAATCTTGACTTGTTGAGTCCTGTCATGTCGACACGGTATTACGAGCAGGATGTATCGCATGACTGTTGTCACCTCAGTGTATTATGTGTTTTACGTTTAAGTTGCTTAATCTTCAATGACGGAGCTTTCTGTCGATATCAGCATTCCCTTTGCGCCATTTAACTTGGTACTCAGGACTAACGAAATTGCTTGTTGTGTGAGTGGAAGTCTTGTTAGCGTTGATGTTTACATTTTATTTGTGTATTCTTTTGTACAATGAACCTGACTCGTATATATTTTATCTAAATAGTTCAAGTATTGTATGTCCGATCTAGCTAAGGTCTGTGTGTTGTGGTTGCCAGTTCTTTGATTTGCTGCGCTTTCAGCTTTCAGTAGTGTTCATTATTGATGTATTTTTCTTTGGAATATGTGCCAACTGGAAATCTTCTGTGTTTTGTACTACTGGCTGAATTTTGAGACTGTCATGCTGAAATTATTTTGACAGAAGGTCCATGCAACGTCACACTTTAAAATTTCAACTGATAATTGTTTGAACTTTAGATATTGATGATTCGTTTGTAATTTTCTCTTCGTTACTTGAATTTGTGCAATTTCATGTCCCAAAAGAATATCATAAGAGTTTTGGTTGCTAGCTGCAGTATTTCAGCTTTGGTGCTGCGAATGCAATGGTTCAAAATCCCAAAATCGTACATACGATCGTGAAGTTTGTATTAAATAGAAAAATGAAGGGAACTTCCTGCTGATGCTGAATCATCACTGAAATGTGTATGGAAGAAAAAAAAGGAGTGTTTGGACAAGACAGTCTGATTCTCAAAATACCGGGTGATCAAAAAGTCAGTATAAATTTGAAAACTGAATAAATCACGGAATAATGTAGATAGAGAGGTACAAATTGACACACATGCTTGGAATGACATGGGGTTTTATTAGAACCAAAAAAAATACAAAAGTTCAAAAAATGTCCGACAGATGGCGCTTCATCTGATCAGAATAGCAATAATTAGCATAACAAAGTAAGACAAACCAAAGATGATGTTCTTTACAGTAAATGCTCAATATGTCCACCATCATTCCTCAACAATAGCTGTAGTCGAGTAATAATGTTGTGAACAGAACTGTAAAGCATGTCCGGAGTTATGGTGAGGTATTGGCGTCGGATGTTGTCTTTCAGCATCCCTAGAGATGTCGATCGATCACGATACACTTGCGACTTCAGATAACCATAAAGCCAATAATCGCACGGACTGGTCTGGGAACCTGAGAGGCCAAGCATGACGAAAGTGGCGACTGAGCACACGATCATCACCAAACGACGCGTGCAAGAGATCTTTCAAGCGTCTAGCAATATGAGGTGGAGCGCCATACTGCATAAACATCGTACGTTCCAGCAGGTGTTTATCAGCCAGGCTGGGGATGATGTGATTCTGCACCATATCGGCGTACCTCTCACCTGTCACGGTAGCAGTTAAAAAACCAGAATCACACATTTCCTCGAAGAAAAAAGGCCCGATAACGGTAGATGTGGTAAATCCAACCCATACCATGACTTTCTCGTCCTGCAGTGGAGTTTCCATGACAGTTGTAGGATTTTCGGTAGCCCAAATTCTTAAGTTGTGGGCGTTGACAGACCCTCGGAGCGTGAAATGAGCTTCGTCGGTCCACAACACGCTACTCAACCAATCGTCATCTTCCACCATCTTTTTAAACGACCACACCGATAATGCCCTCCGCTTCACTAAATCGCCAGGTAACAGTTCATGATGCCGATGGATTTTGTGCGGATAGCACCGGAGGGTTCGCCTCAGTGCCAACTAAACAGTAGTGTATGGAATGCCGGTGCGGCGTGCGACTGCACGAGCGCTGACTTCCCCGTGCATAGACGAACCCTCTACAGTCTCCATTTCTTCCTGAACTGTCTCAGCAGCATTACGCCTTGTACTCGGCTGGCCACTACGGGGTCTATCGTCTAAACAACCCGTGGCTTCGAACTTCGAAATCATTCTCGCCACAGCTGCAGTTGTCAATGGACCCTTACCCGTTCGAATCCCCTTCTTATGGCGATAGGATCGTAACACTGAACTAAAACATTCCCCGTTCTGATAATACAGCTTCACTAAAAGCGGCTTTTCAGGTAACGTCAACATGCTGCGACTGCTGGCGCATCTGATTCTCTCTCTCATTACAGCTCCTTTTATACACGATTGTCATGCTCAGTCACTGACGTTTTGCTGTCCAGCTCCATCTGTCGGACATTTTGTGAACTTTATTTTTTTATTTTTGGTTCTAATAAAACCCCATGTCATTCCAAGCATGTGTGTCAATTTTTACCTCTCTATCTACATTATTCCGTGGTTTATTAAGTTTTCAAATTTATACTGACTTTTTGATCACCTGGTATACTTTCAGAATCAAAGTTTTCCAGCTGCCTGCAGCATGACGCAGTCCACAACTTGATCACGAAATAGTGAGACTGCTACCTGTTCGATGGCTAAATCCCAAAAATAGAGCCTCACATTGAACCTTGCGGGACGTCCTTCATACGTCATTGCTGATATAAATTTAACACTTCAGGTGGCAGGAAATAGCAACATCCTTTTCGAAATACCAATCGAGACGTGGCCAAGAACGGGAAGGACCTCGGCAGAGGCAGTCTCGCCCAGCAGAAGGTGACGCAGTGGGAGGGTGCAGAAGAGCAGGTAGCGGCCAGAGAGCACTTTGGCGCGGGCCCCGGAGGGCGCGGCCGCCTCGTGCCAGCTCTTTGTGCGGCCGAGTCAACACACAGCGAGCGGCTGGCCAGAGCACATATTTGTGCCGCGTGCCGCGCTGCGCTGTGTGCTGCCCGCCGGCGGCCACACCCACGGCTTAATAGCAGCGCGACCGCTCGAGCACCCGGCCCGCCACAGCTGCGCAAACGCCGCGCCAGGTAGCCGCGTGCCACCGGCCCTCCAGGTACTCTGCGGTGTCTTAAGAGGCCAGCGATACCTCCCGAGACGAACTGGACCACACTGCCGAGGCAGCCGTTCCACGTACGAGGTGTAGTCATAAAGTTCTAATTATCGACTCGAAAATATCAAGCTGTGATCGTGAAACTTGGTGACGGTAATAGCTTTTCCTTACAGATTCACTCTTCATCACTACACATTTTTCCCAGCTACATGCCGCGCGGGCTGCTGGTATAGTTCCTCAAGCTCTTGGTTGTATCTGAGCCTCCATTCCCCTGTATCTGCATCCAGAACCGGACCGAAGATCTTCCGAAGCACTTTTCTGTCAAAAACAAGGAGCTTATGGAAGTCCTGTTTCCGGATACTCCATGTCTCACAGCCATATAAAACAACAGGAAGGATCAGGGTTTTGTACAGTCGAATCTTGAACTGTCTGGAGAGATATTTAGACCGAAGCAGTTGTGCTAGGCTGTGGTTAGATCGGTTTCCTGCTTGTATTCTGGCATTGATCTCTGCTTCACATGACGAGTTCTCAGTGAAAAGTGCCCCTAGGTATTTGAATTCTTGCACTCTCTTGTAGGAATGGTCCCCAACCTGCAGTGATTGTAGATGATCAGCAGTCTGAATATGACCACGCGTCGTAACGAGGTACTCTGTCTTGGCTTCGTTTATGTTTAGCCCAAATTTTCTGGTAGCCTCCTTTAGTGCTTTGGTCATTTGCTCCAACTCCTCTTCCGACCTAGAGAGTAAACAGATGTCGTCTGCATAGGCTAAGTATGCCAGTCTCTTTCCTTCGATTTCAATCCCTTCGTTCTCTTGGAAGGTCTCGCGTACGATCTTCTCGAGAGCAAAGTTGAACAGGATAGGGGACAGCCCATCCCCTTGCCTGAGTCCTGTCACAATTTCAAACTCCTCAGTTACGCGATTTACCATCTTCACCTTTGTACGTGTTTCGTTCAGACAGATCTTTATCAGATTGATGAGTTTCTCTGCTATGCCAAACTCCTTTAAACAGTTGAGCAGGCTCTTGCAATGTATGCAATCATAGACCTTCTTAAAATCAACGAATAAAATATGCAAATCTTTGCCATATTCACTCAGTTTCTCAGTGAGCTGCTGGTGACTGAAGATGTGATCTACTGTTGACCAACCAAGAGCTTGAGGAACTATACCAGCAGCCCAACATAGCAGGAACTGTCAAAGCCAAACGAATGCAGTGGGCTGGCCACGTGGCCCGGATGGAGGATCACAGATGGCCTCGGAAGCTCCTACATGAAAGAGACCGCCAGGGAGACCCAAGAAGCGTTGGAGGGATGGACTCCATGAAGATTTAAAGCAAGTGTCAACAGATGTGGACGAATGGCGAATAGCAGCAATGGACAGAATACAGTGGAGGAGGAAACTTGTAGATGCGTGCGGTCCACTGGGCCTGATCAGGTAGTAGCAGTAGTAGTAGTAGTAGTAGTACATGCCGCGCGGGGTTGCCGCGTGGTCTCAGGCGTCTTGTCACGGTCCGTACAGCTCCCCCTATCGGAGGTTCGAGTACTCCCTCGGGCGTGGTTGTGTGTGTTCTCCTTAGCGTAAGCTAGTTTAAATAGGGCGTAAGCTTAGGGGCCGATAACCTCAGCAGTTTGGTCCCATAAGACTTGTAATGGTTCTTTATTTGCGAAACCATTACCACCCGCCAATCCAATTTTTCGATACCGTAGACCAGGGCTTCCCAACGTTTGGTCCACGGACCCTTAGGGATCCACAGGCTCTTTCTAGGGAGTCCGCGGCCACCTATCACCAAATCGTGTAAAATAATGAGTAACATTATTGAATAAAAATGTGAAAATGAAATTCATCACTATTTTTTTTTTTTTCGTGTGAAAAACATGTGTACTTTTACTTCAGGTCGTATCCCCAAACAGCCTTTGCGATTCCTAAGTGAGAATGTATACACAGTTTAGTGCCGGAGAATGCGGCTTCTCTGATTGACTGTTTCGCAACAATACGGGGGTCGTTTGTGCATCGGCTCACGGCGCTAGATGCGCTGAAACCTTTTACGCATGCGCGGAGCGAGCTTCGTCGACCAATCACAGCGCTCGCTGGCACGTATGCGGCCCCAGGTATCATTAAATGTTAAACTTGCTTTGTCAGTGCACTACTTATTTCATAAGACGATTTTTGACCAGTTTATTACTTCTAACATGGAACGGTGGCTGAAGTCAGGCTCATTGAAGAAGGGTGCAGTTTCTCCATCGCCTTCACAACAAGGGAAGTTTCCAGTTGAAATGAATGAGGAGGGAGGACGACCAAAGGAAGACTTTACATACATTTGAACATTTTTCTTCGGATTTCACGAAAAGCCACACACACACACACACACACACACACACACACACACACACACACACACACACACACACACACACACACACGACTGTTACGAAATATGCATGCTCCTTTACGCAACAGTAGCCAAACAGTGGAAGTGAACAGACCATAATCGACAGCTTGTCAACAGGAAATAGTTTGACGTGACGTTGATTGCTCTTGTAGGAAGGCAATTCCATCGTATTAAATGTCAGTTACCAAGTAATTTTAATCAGGCTATAGTGTGTTGAACAAAGGGAGTAAATCCACTATTAAGTGTCTGGATACAGTGGGAATTCAAATTGTATCGTTAATTGCAAGTTGTTTTTAATCATCTCTAAGCCAAAGACTATTGATACTTCGAGGGGTGGTGGGGGGGGGGGGGTTCATTGGGAACATGGCTGAAAAGGTTGGGAAGCCCTGTCGTAGAGTAATGAATATTTTTTCTACGAATGTCTCATATTTTTCACTCTATTCAAATTTGGTTTCATTTTTATATGTAGGTACGTCGATATTTTGAGATGTTGAAATCGATATATTATCTAGTGTGAATATCTTTGTACTTGAAACTTCCTGGCAGATTAAAACTGTGTGCCCGACCGAGACTCGAACTCGGGACCTTTGCCTTTCGCGGGCAAGTGCTCTACCAACTGAGCTACCGAAGCACGACTCACGCCCGGTACTCACAGCTTTACTTCTGCCAGTACCTCGTCTCCTACCTTCCAAACTTTACAGAAGCTCTCCTGCGAACCTTGCAGAACTAGCACTCCTGAAAGAAAGGATATTGCGGAGACATGGCTTAGCCACAGCCTGGGGGGTGTTTCCAGAATGAGATTTTCACTCTGCAGCGGAATGTGCGCTGATATGAAACTTCCTGGCAGATTAAAACTGTGTGCCCGACCGAGACTCGAACTCGGGACCTTTGCCTTTCGCGGGCAAGTGCTCTACCAACTTTGTACTTAACTGTTATCTTTGAGCGTGGCTTGTGACTTTTAGCGCGGAAGCGTACAGAGTAGTCAAGTTTTTGTGTTGGATATGAACAGTCTTGACTCTGTGTTTCAAATGAAAAGATGAGTCTGAGTTGTGGACAATGAAAAATGTTGTGAGTTTTATTAAGTGCAGTAACGGCTGCGAAATTGTATGATGAACTACTGTTTTGAACATGCGAAAGTATAAGAAGTTCAATAAAAGTGAATTTTTGTGAAAAATTGTCTTCGTAAGTTCTTCAAGTCGGCGTAATTAACACCCGAGTGCCTTTCGCACCAACAGCGATAGTCATGCTACCTAGACAACATTTTTAATTAAGAGCGAAAGCCAGAGCGAGATCGTCGTTGGATTGCAAATACAAGGTAAGTGATATTATTGTTAATTTTCTTCAGTGACTGTAATCAATTGATGTAGCAGTACCTGAGACATTAAAGACCTTTTAGTTGCGCTATAAAAAGATCATACTTTGAGTGCAAGACGTAATAATTTTTGAACTAATTAACTGTTAGCGGAGGTATTGTTATAGACCTTACCACAAATTTCCAATTTTTCCCAGCTAGAGGTAGTTTGGGGGAGGCATCCGGTGTGGAAGCCTACACTTTGGCTAATGAGGAAACATTCAATATCGCTACGCATCTGATGATACTCTTCTCGGGTACGCAGCCAGAATTAAGAAGATACATCAACAAAGGTGTGTTTATGCCAACATTTAGATTAGGCCCTTCTTGTATCAGTGAAGGATGATTTGAGACTGAGGAAACCCGAAGTATTCAAAATCTCTTATCATTTTCATTTCGTTTCATTTATTTGCAGCATGCTCCATTAGAATATTTGTAATACTATACGTTTAGATACCAAGAAACATAATGAAGATGTCTAATTATAACGAGTTACAATAGTATGGATGAAAAGTATTCACAACAGAAAACTTTTGTGTGATCGATATAAGGTTTCCAGGTGGAACATGATAAGAAGTACACTAACAATTATAATCACAAGAGCGAACCTCTGTATGACTGATATAAGGTTTTCAGGTAGAACATCATTTTTGTTTATTTTTTTCTTTTTTTTAACTTTTAGTAACATAAACATTCATATACTGGGAAACGCTATTAAACTACAAATTAGTTCACGTATGGTTCTACTAAAACTGATATATATCGCCGGGCCAGCTGCCTCACTTTTCTCTAATATTCGTCAGGGCATCTCTCTCTGATTGACGTTTCTGACACACCCATAACAGGTGGGTTACTCTTTGTTGGTAGTAAGACATTAACTGTCCATGCCCAGGTAACATTGTTGTAAGATTAGACGACTGCAGTAACTTTATGGAAAGACGATATTGAACAGTTAGAGAAAAATCTTGTATGATCGCTCTTTCGTATTTTCAGCTCATTCTCTTTACCATTTTTCTTTTTCGAAGTGCTTCTTAACTTCCTTCTGAACACAGACGAAGGGCTTCTGTTGTATCTTTTTCTGCGTTTTCTGGAGCTGCTTGTTTGGCATGTTTATCTGCCAATTCATTGACAGGAGTTCTACTTGTGGTTTCGTCCATTCGAAGTTAATATACCATTTCCTCTGACGCAGTTCCCTAATTTTCTTTCTGATCTCTTCTGTCAAATATTTATGATTCCTATAATTTTTAATGAATTCAGCGTAATTCGACTATCACTGTGTATTACAGCTGCCATTTTAACATTTATTTCTCGTAAGTTCTCTAGTTTCTGTAAGACTTGCAGGATTACTAATTGTTCTGCTTGGTTAATGGTGCACCCATGTTTTAGTGCGTAGTTAACGTTTAGGTAGGTGCGCCATTAATGAATTCCTTGTTATTGTGGGCTGGCTTATATTGGTCTATTGGTCAAACTGTCGTAAAATTTACGACCGGTGTGTAGAACACTACTGTCACATTCGTTTGCTCCAGCCAGAGAAATCTACAGTGGCAGAACACTGTCTTAACGAGCGACATAAGCTTTTGTATAATGAGACGCTCGCTCATCGCTCCTGCTTCTCGATGCTGGAAATGAGTTCTAAAGGAATCTATTGAAATTCGATTATGTCATAATCTTATTAATAGGGGTAAGGGTGTTCCTTTAAGTAAGATTCCGATTGGGCTCAAAAATGGTTCAAATGGCTCTGAGCACTATGGGACTTTACATCTGAGGTCAACAGTCCCCTAGAACTTAGAACTACATAAACCTAACTAACAAAAGGACACCACACGCATCAATGCCAGAGGCAGGATTCGAACCTGCGACCGTAGCGGTCGTGCGGTTCCAGACTGAAGCGCCTAGAACCTCTCGGCCATACCGGCCGGCGAATCCGACTTCATCTGATATTAAACAACAGCGGATTCTGTTAATTAGTATTCTGCTAGCGATTTATCGTTTTGCCTATTTCCTCTACAGGTGCTCCACTAGTTCACTTACACGCGAGGGCAGAAGCGCTACTGTTCGCTGCCGTGTATAAGGGCGCTGCCGATTCTGGTCTTCTGCAGCCTCGACCACAACAACACAGAGGAAAACGAACGACTGCCTAAACAACCCTACCCTACGGAGATTCTGACTGTCATACTGAGACACCGAAATTTAAGCCAAGAAACGAAAACAACAAACGAAGACACAAGAGTGACACTCTGGGACATCCTATTCGCGCTGACCGACTCAGCGAAGTATTGGGGAGTCCATCGTCACAAATACTTAAAGACACACACTCTCCACATACTAGAAAAATCCCAATAAGGACAATCCCTAATCAGGCTGATTCAACTACGATTCCATGATTGTTCAGACGCGACAGCCATCCATATCAACGAGACGTTCGCCCGACCAATCATGGAATATGCCGGTACACCACTACCCAGACTATCTCGCATGACGTCTGACCCGAAGTGTTTTTAAACATGTTTTAATAAACCCCTGAGACGTTGTCTATGAACCAACGGGGATTACGTCTCGTAAAACTGAGAGCAGGCTACGTCCAGCACATGCTCACCAACAGAGAAGATATGGAAAACGTATTACCAGATCGTCCCAGAATAAACAACAAATCCAGATTTATATACATCTACCTCTCCAATCCCATCACACAAAACACCATGGACATATTCCCCGACCGCAGGACAAAAGAATTCAAAAACCATCCCCAGCCCAGCCCAACTACTAGAGAGATCAGAACCAGAGCCGGATCCAATCGAGCTTGAAGGTCACGCAGACACACATGTTTATGGTGCTAAAACCTAACTGCTGCGACAACGTTGGCCACACAACAATGTAGTTTAAATAACCAAGTATCTACCAACATATCCAGCAAAGTGCACACATCATCACTGTTCAGCCCCTAAACTTTAGTTACATTACCAGCAACAGCAAACTAAAAGGAAATACCCAGTTTCATGGGTCATGAAATATAATGTTCACAGCTGTGATCTGTTAAGACATAAAAATGTAAAATCAAAAAAACTGTAATTAGATTTTGTTAGTAAATTATTTGTAAACCTAGCTTCAGTTACTAATTAAGAAGTAAGAACCTAACAATGCATATTACTTCAAATAAACATAATGAATTGTATATTGTAAACATAGATCAGGTTCTAGTGAAGTAAGCTAGAATTTAATCCATATATTGAAACACATGAGATCAAAAAGAAAAAGAAAATTACAATTGCAAACCTAAGGACCAATAGAGCGGGAGCTCTCAGTGGCCCACCAACTCTTTCAGAGTAGCAAATTAAAAACAAGTTCAAAACTCAGCTCCAGCGAGATTGTAGTCAGCTGAAGGTGGTGAAATACTGTGTCAAATAACAGTAGTAGGGCAATAGAAACATGGCAAGACAGGCACCACCCCACATTGCACTGTTGCCAAATTTATTCAAGATGGCGGATCCAAGTTTGTGGCCACAGATCTGGAAATTGGCGGGAAATGGACTCAGTCCATACTGAGCTGCTTAATACGATGGACGTAAGTCTTTATTTTATATGCATTGTTTCTTTAAGCAATTTGAATTGTCATAGACAGTAGCTCCAGCCAGTGTGTTCATCATGAGATCTGGAGTCCAGCTAATTTATTTCACAACACCGCCACCAGAGGGCGTTTTCGTCCCTCCCCCTCTCCTTCCCACGACGTAATCCAAGATGACGATCTGGGAAAAAGAAGTGGGAAACGGAGAGTGTGTGTCTAGCTGCTGGGCTGGCAGGACAGAAGTAATTGTTTACTGCGTTCAACGGACGAGATGTCTGTGCTGGAGAAGGAGTAGTATATTAGCATCTGAGGACTATGTCGATAGCAATGATATTTGGTGGAGACGAATACATTTCATAAATAATAAAGATGGGGATAAGTTATGCATCGCAACTCATGCTGATAAATATGCGTGCTGTAACCGTAGATCAACCAGTCCAGGCAGTTAGTCTTCCTTCAGCTGCTAAGCGCTTCCTGTCACATTGTAAATACCCACGGCGTTCCTCTTTCCCATCCGTGGCACATGGATACGCTTTGTCGTTGAACATGAACTGCTTCAGATCTATTACATCTGGTGTTGTGGAATATTGCCACATACATAACTTGAAGATATCACAGGAACTAAATGTACCACAGTACAAGAGAGAGAGAGAGAGAGAGAGAGAGATCTTTTCGGATTATGTGAGAATATTTCAACAAATACACGTTTTATTCCAAGGAATACCATCACTGCCACACTTGAACATGGACTCTAAGAAGATGGCGATACAGTTGTAAAACGATCTCAGAGACACTTTGCGCTCTTTTGTAGGACATACCCCTGTCTTCGAGCATGAGCTGCTTCAGGAGTTACTAAATCTAATCGAAGATGTCTCTAAATGCACATTCAAAAAGATCGCTGCTCAGTAGTTTGCCTCAATTTTATGATGCATACCGCCACACTCGAACATGGAATCTAAAAAAAAGATTGCTGCATACTTGTGAAACCTCCCTAAGACACTTCTCACGCTTTTGTGGGAAACAGATCCAGAAACCGATATCAGCTGTAATATCTGATTTTTCACACCAAAAAGATCATATTTGGAAGTCGAAATAAATATCTCGGTAGCTCTAAAAACAAGATGTTCACCACTTCTCCAAATTTATCTGCTTGTTTGAAGGCACAGCCAAACAAAGAGAAAACTTTCTGAGTCCTATATCTGCTGAGCTGTTCATCTCTTTTCTGAAATAGTGAATGGACTCAGTTTTATATTTTCTACTGCTTGAGTCAGGGACGTTATTTTCTCACTTATCGAAGCACTGTCTAAGCACAGACGTGAAAATTAGAACAACTGCAGAAACAGAATTCGAACCACTGTCCTACAAACGAGAAAATGGCTGGAATTTTCGATGTCCTATAGCTGCTGGCCTGGAGATGCTCTAAGGCCACAATGGCGAGTGAGAAACAGCAGCACACCAGAGGTGGACGGATGGTGTGCTTGGACGTGTCTTTGAACAATCGAACAAAGGAGACATTACGTTACTCTCAGAAATTTCCGTAGATACCTTGCCCCCGTCTTGTTCGAAGCGGTCCGGAGGCTCATTTGCCCTGCGCAAAGCATGTCTTGTGAATGGATCATTCTGATTGGTTCTTACTGAATTTGTCTGCCAAACTGCTGATGCTGCCAGTGTGGGAGCACTGTCCGCCATTTTCTGCAGACGAAATTTTCAGCAGCAGACCTATTTTGTGCAGATCGAAAAAGAAGATGCATTAGCCATATTGCACTGATAGTTAAACCCTGCGAAACTGGTCTACAGATGACGAAATGCGGAATGAAACTTCCTCTGTTACACTGCTCTGCTACTGCCTAGGAAAACTTGAATTTTTTTATATCACCACACTTGATATTGATGTAGTAAACACAATTCATATCTTGCACCACACAAAATCATCACTTCTCCATCCCACATATAGCTACCAAAAAAGAGACGCTTGTTGACATAAAGGCAGCCAGATCTTAGTAAAACACCCACACACACACGCTGACCCCACACGCGACCAGAGCTTCCTCAGTTGACAGCGATCAGTCTCTGAACTGTTGTATAAAGACTAGGTTGGTTCCCCTGGACACAAGGGCGTTACTGTTTTCGGTCCTGACCTGCTTGCTTGCGTATTTACTGCCATGCTTTCCACACCCATCTTCATAGTCTGGGATTACGAGAACACATGTATTTTCACACGGTTTGTCAGAATATCATACCATCTACACGATAGTTCTCGATATCAATCACATGGCACTATCACCTGCATAGCAGTATCACACGCACAGTATAATTCCGTAGATAAAGCGTGGAAATTATATCTCTAGAAACCCAAAACTTGATCGAGGTGCAGCGAGGTGGAACTTGCTGTAAACCACTGAGTTACTAGAAGCTTACCTCATCTGCAAAGATCTTTACGTGAAAACTCGAAAAAATAAAGTGGTAGTTCCACTTGCAAATACCGATGTCAGTGATATAACAGATTCCAAATCATCCTTGTAGTAACAAAGTCAACTAATGTATTTCTCACGTCTAGAGAAACAGCAAACATCTCTTCCAGCTGTCTTTCACCATCTAGATGCACACAACACACACCACAATCGATGTTCTCTCAACAAAATGAAGACGGGAAATGTGTAGAAGCAGCCAACCGGGCAATTCACATTGGAGGGAATAACTGTCAGGCGAAAACACATGCCCATATTGAACCTTCTTAAATTTTTATGCAGAACACATGCAGTCACAAATGCTGCCTAACACATACAAAGTACTAGTTCCCCATTCAGTCACATAGAGGGCGACAGGGTTAGGTCAGCTACATCCCTGTACCCCTGCCGGTCTCTCCAGTCCAGATGTCTCCCACTGTGAGCCGGAAACGTCGATCGTTCCGCCGACAGGTCACTGCCACCAAGCGCCCCGTGCCCCACCAGAACCGTCCTAGGGAACTGGCCACATATATTTTGTCGCTGTACTTACAATTAAATATTACAATTTCAGCCTCAATCTGACGACATTCGACAATGAGCAAGGCATCAGAAATACTGCTTCCTGACGATGGTGGCTCTGGAAATATCTAAATCTGTAGTATTCTTATGACCGTGCATAATTTTCCACATAAAAAGAATCTTTCATTCCCTTTAAGGCTATCGCAGTTTTCCACGTCCAATTCATACAATCCTTACGACAGGCCAAAGTCATTTTCTTTTCTCGTGTCAGAAAATTGACCACAGTCCACAGACTTCATAAACGCACTGATCACAGCGAATATGTCATGCATCCCCTACAGCTAATTATATTACTTCGTCAACTACTGAATCCTGGTGATACGAAACAATACTGAGAGAAAATCCATGATGATGGACGTGTCTCACAAATTTTTCTTGCGAGTGGTGCCAGGGCGTCTTAGAAAGAGAGATGTAATTGTCGTACAAGCCACCATATGTTACAAACACGATCGCAACGGCTATGTTACTGTCACACATGGTCCTGGTTCTACAGGCGCACACGAATGTCGCTAACGACATCCGTGTTAAAAGCCATACAAGCCTTTATAAATCAAGGTATGGTACTGCTTCCGAAAGAAGTAGTTTTCCACACAAATACCGCGACACTGAATATTCGCCGGGATGTGTTTTAACAGACCATCAGTGCAGGTACACATCGCCAGAGATGTAATAAAATCACTGAATTTAGAAAGTGATTAGGCTGAGGACCTTGCCGTTGGTGGGGAGGCTTGCGTGCCTCAGCGATACAGATAGCCGTACCGTAGGTGCAACCACAACGGAGGGGTATATGTTGAGAGGCCAGACAAACGTGTGGTTCCTGAAGAGGGGCAGCAGCCTTTTCAGTAGTTGCAAGGGCAACAGTCTGAATGATTGACTGATCTGGGCTTGTAACAATAACCAAAACGGCCTTGCTGTGCTGGTATTGCGAACGGCTGAAAGCAAGGGGAAACTACAGCCGTAATTTTTCCCGAGGGCATGCAGCTTTACTGTATGATTAAATGATGATGGCGTCCTCTTGGGTAAAATATTCCGGAGGTAAAATAGTCCCCCATTCGGATCTCCGGGCGGGGACTACTCAAGAGGATGTCGTTATCAGGAGAAAGAAAACTGGGGTTCTACGGATCGGAGCGTGGAATGTCAGATCCCTTAATCGGGCAGGTAGGTTAGAAAATTTAAAAAGGGAAATGGATAGGTTGAAGTTAGATATAGTGGGAATTAGGGAAGTTCGGTGGCAGGAGGAACAAGACTTCTGGTCAGGTGACTACAGGGTTATAAACACAAAATCAAATAGGGGTAATGCAGGAGTAGGTTTAATAATGAATAGGAAAATAGGAATGCGGGTAACCTACTACAAACAGCATAAGGAACGCATTATTGTGGCCAAGATAGATACGAAGCCCACACCTACTACATTAGTACAAGTTTATATGCCAACTAGCTCTGCAGATGACGAAGAAATTGAAGAAATGTATGATGAAATAAAAGAAATTATTCAGCTTGTGAAGGGAGACGAAAATTTAATAGTCATGGGTGACTGCAATTCGAGTGTAGGAAAAGGGAGAGAAGGAAACATAGTAGGTGAATATGGATTGGGGCTAAGAAATGAAAGAGGAAGCCGCCTGGTAGAATTTTGCACAGAGCACAACATAATCATGGCTAACACTTGGTTTAAGAATCATGAAAGAAGGTTGTATACATGGAAGAACCCTGGAGATACTGACAGGTTTCAGATACATTATACAATGGTAAGACAGAGATGTAGGAACCAGGTTTTAAATTGTAAGACATTTCCAGGGGCAGATGTGGACTCTGACCACAATCTATTGGTTATGACCTGTAGATTGAAGAAACTGCAAAAAGGTGGGAATTTAAGGAGATGGGACCTGGATAAACTGAAAGAACCAGAGGTTGTACAGAGTTTCAGGGAGAGCATAAGGGAACACCTGACAGGAATGGGGGAAAGAAATACAGTAGAAGAAGAATGGGTAGCTTTGAGGGATGAAGTAGCGAAGGCAGCAGAGGATCAAGTAGGTAAAAAGACGAGGGCTAGTAGAAATCTTTGGGTAACAGAAGAATTATTGAATTTAATTGATGAAAGGAGAAAATATAAAAATGCAGTAAATGAAGCAGCCAAAAAGGAATACAAACGTCTGAAAAATGAGATCGACAGGAAGTGCAAAATGGCTAAGCACGGATGGCTAGAGGACAAATGTAAGGATGTAGAGGCCTATCTCACTAGGGGTAAGATAGATACTGCCTACAGGAAAATTAAAGAGACCTTTGGAGATAAGAGAACGACTTGTATGAATATCAAGAGCTCAGATAGAAACCCAGTCCTAAGCAAAGAAGGGAAAGCAGAAAGGTGGAAGGAGTATATAGAGTGTCTATACAAGGGCGATGTACTTGAGGACAATATTATGGAAATGGAAGAGGATGTAGATGAAGATGAAATGGGAGATATGATACTGCGTGAAGAGTTTGACAGAGCACTGAAAGACCTGCGTCGAAACAAGGACCCCGGAGTAGACAACATTCCATTAGAACTACTGACGGTCTTGGGTGAGCCAGTCCTGACAAAACTCTACCATCTGGTGAGCAAGATGTATGAGACAGGCGAAACACCCTCAGACTTCAAGGAGAATATAATAATTCCAATCCCAAAGAAAGCAGGTGTTGACAGATGTGAAAATTACCGAACTATCAGTTTAATAAGTCACAGCTGCAAAATACTAACACGAATTCTTTACAGACGAATGGAAAAACTGGTAGAAGCCGACCTCGGGGAAAATCAGTTTGGATTCCGTAGAAACACTGGAACACGTGAGGCAATACTCACCTTACGACTAATCTTAGAGGAAAGATTAAGGAAAGGCAAACCTACGTTTCTAGCATTTGTAGACTTAGAGAAAGCTTTTGACAATGTTGACTGGAATACTCTCTTTGAAATTCTAAAGGTGGCAGGGGTAAAATACAGGGAGCGAAAGGCTATTTACAATTTGTACAGAAACCAGATGGCAGTTATAAGAGTCGAGGGACATGAAAGGGAGGCAGTGGTTGGAAAGGGAGTAAGACAGGGTTGTAGCCTCTCTCCGATGTTGTTCAATCTGTATATTGAGCAAGCAGTAAAGGAAACAAAAGAAAAATTTGGAGTGGGTATTAAAATTCATGGAGAAGAAATAAAAACTTTGAGGTTCGCCAATGACATTGTAATTCTGTCAGAGACAGCAAAGGACTTGGAAGAGCAATTGAATGGAATGGACAGTGTCTTGAAAGGAGGATATAAGATGAACATCAACAAAAGCAAAACAAGGATAATGGAATGTAATCTAATTAAGTCGGGTGATGCTGAGGCAATTAGATTAGGAAATGAGACACTTAAAGCAGTAAAGGAGTTTCGCTATTTGGGGAGCAAAATAACTGATGATGGTCGAAGTAGAGAGGATATAAAATGTAGACTGGCAATGGCAAGGAAAGCGTTTCTGAAGAAGAGAAATTTGTTAACATCGAGTATAGATTTAAGTGTCAGGAAGTCATTTCTGAAAGTATTTGTATGGAGTGTAGCCATGTATGGAAGTGAAACATGGGCGATAAATAGTTTGGACAGGAATAGAATAGAAGCTTTCGAAATGTGGTGCTACAGAAGAATGCCGAAGATTAGATGGGTAGATCACATAACTAATGAGGAATTATTGAATAGGATTGGGAAGAAGAGAAGTTTGTGGCACAACTTGACCAGAAGAAGGGATCGGTTGGTGGGACATGTTCTGAGGCATCAAGGGATCACCAATTTAGTATTGGAGGGCAGCGTGGAGGGTAAAAATCGTAGAGGGAGACCAAGAGATGAATACACTAAGCAGATTCAGAAGGATGTAGGTTGCAGTAGGTACTGGGAGATGAAAAAGCTTGCACAGGATAGAGTAGCATGGAGAGCTGCATCAAACCAGTCTCAGGACTGAAGACCACAACAACAACATAGGCTGAGGAGCAAGGCACTAAGCTGGTGTTTGCAACTCCATGCCACCACTAGATATATCTCCAGTATTTGTAACGCATTCTATCCCGATGCCATGTCACAGGTTCTGCGATATATGGTTCAAATGGCTCTGAGCACTATGGGACTTAACTTCTGAGATCATCAGTCCCCTAGAACTTAGAACTACTTAAACCCAACTAACCTAAGGACATCACACACATCCATGCCCGAGGCAGGATTCGAACCTGCGACCGTAGTGGTCGCGCGGTTCCAGACTGTAGCGCCAAGAACCGCTCGGCCACTCCGGCCGGCTCTGCGATATATCCACAGGGTTATAGGCGTTGGTTGAATGAGAATGATCACATACAGTAGATGGTGTGCTATGCGACAAATCACTTAAAAAGCTGCATCACTAGACTGTGATCGTGAGAAATGTACAAAATCTTGTGGCCAATACCCTGATTTGCATATCTATAGTGTTAAGCTTTCCAGTAGAAACGCTGTCTGCGGTTTGGTATCAAGTATTCCCATTCAATCATATACCGGCATTGGTTCCTATGGAGGGGTCTTTTAACCATTACAGCCATTAGTGACTCAAAACACGTCACCTGTTACGAACCTATCTGCTACAGTACAACTCCAATGTAGTTTTTTACGTAGCCCCTATGCTTCCTGTAACTGTTCCACAGTCTCTGCTGCTTTGTGCATGTGATCGTTCCAGTAAAGTTGCCCGCGAAAGGCAAAGGTGCCGAGTTCGAGTCTCGGTCGGGCACACAGTTTTAATCTGCCAGGAAGTTTCATTCTGGAAACATCCCCCAGGCTGTGGCTAAGCCATGTCTCCGCCATATCCTTTCTTTCAGGAGTGCTAGTTCTGCAAGGTTCGCAGGAGAGCTTCTGTAAAGTTTGGAAGGTAGGAGACGAGGTACTGGCAGAAGTAAAGCTGTGAGTACCGGGCGTGAGTCGTGCTTCGGTAGCTCAGTTGGTAGAGCACTTGCCCGCGAAAGGCAAAGGTCTCGAGTTCGAGTCTCGGTCGGGCACACAGTTTTAATCTGCCAGGAAGTTTCAAGAAATGAAATTATTGCACGGCTGAAGGCCACACCAACAATAATTAGAAAATTACAAATATTCTTAAAACAAACATCACAATCTAAGGAATCAGGGCAAGCAGATCTCAGCAAGTGTTCCAAGGGTCGGCCTGGGAAGGTATTCAAACATTAGGTAAGGGCAGTTCAAACTAGGAGCAGCTTAAGCGCCGACCGACCGACAAACCAATCCGCCTAACGTCCGATCACCGGTACAACGATGGAATATTTTTAGTAAGGGCGAAGAGACAGACAGCACTTCGTCTTCAGAAAACACCCAAGGCCGAAGGAAACACTAGAACCAACGTAGACCTCCCAAAAGAAAAAAAAATGCACAGTGCAATACAAGAGGCTGTCGAACTACACGCCGTGTCGGATAGCATCAGCACGACGAGGAGAGGTACACTGGCGCAAATGTACGCTAACCTCCAGGGCAGGTAACTGTGGCGTTAACGGCCACAAGGCAGAAAATACCACTGGTTGCACTTCACTAATAAGAATAATACTAAATTCAATGATGAACAACAAATAGAGAAAGACGGCTGCAATATTTCACCACCTCGAAACATGTAAGTAGGCTGTTTAGGTTTTTATGTTGGTAACGCCATGTAGCGCTCTATATCAAAATCACTGACTGTGCTGTGTGCAGTCTGTGGCTGGTTTTCATTGTTGTAATTTGCTATTGTAGTGTTGGGCAGTTGGTTGTTAACAGCGCGTAGCGTTGCGCAGTTGGAGGTGAGCCGCCAGCAGTGGTGGACGTAGATGGCAGAATTTTAAGAGCGGACGATGTGAACGTGTGTCTATCACAGAGAGTAAATTTGTAAGACTGGATGTCATGGACTGATATATATATAATGACTTTTGAATACTATTAAGGTAAATACAGTGTTTCTTCTCTATCAAAATCTTTCATTTGCTAACTATGCCTATCAGTAGTTAGTACCTTCAGTAGTTAGAATCTTTTATTTAGCTGGCAGTATTGGCGCCCGCTGTATTGCAGTAGTGTGAGTAACGAATATTTTTGTGAAGTAAGTGATTCATGACAGGTATAAGTTATTGTTAATCAGGGCCATTCTTTTGTAGGGATATTTGAAAGTCAGATTGCGTTGCGCTAAAAATATTGTGTGTCAGTTTAGTGAATGTCTGAGTACGTTCAGTTTTGCTCGGCTGTTTGAAAATCAAATAACGTAGAGGTTTATCAGCATAGTAGTTCATGAACTTTTCTAACGGAACGTTTCAAACACTTCACTCGTTGCTTCCAGGTTCTGCTGCCCTGGGAGCAATAACCCTCCGACCAAAGGCGAGATCTCAGAATAGTCAAGGTTGCATTAGCAGTTAACTCTTCACTCAACTTAAACGTGCAGGGTTCATCAAATACAGTACGCAGACATCATTAAAATAACTGCTCATTCAAAACCATAAGACACACACAGATCCAGGAAAACAATTCCACCAACAACTCACGATACTAAAACCAGTCACTGGAAACAACACGGACAAATCATAAGTCGGCACAAACACAGTGAAGCCAGAAGCGGTTGGAAGACCAAATGCACGTCGTCGGCTGTGACGACCGACCGAACGACCAACCAACGGTCGTCCCCACTCAAGTCAGGCACGGGAAAGATCCCAGTATAAATCGTCGACTGACAACTTATTGCCATGAGTGCACTTCGACGGGCGGACACACACACAGGTGAAATTTGCACTACTCGAATATCACGGTCCATTCAACTAAAACTCGCTGGATCCGGTCCATGACGTGGTCGTGCACTCTCGCGACCACATCCTTCCGTGGGACAGTGGATGTGTGTCGTCAGCAGTCGGGAGAGTACTGGCTGTCCGGACCTCACTGCTGCTCCACCCCAACTCAATTAGCTCGACACACGACGACCCGGAAATACCCGAGGCCGCTCCAAAGATGGTACCACAGTACGCGCTATCGATAAGCTCTGCTGCTGCCACTCATGCAGAGACAAGGTGAGCAAACATAGTGGCGCCAGTGAACACATTAAGAAAACGAGACGCCACTACCGCTATTACAAGATGCCAAGCTATGAACGGCATCAACGCGAGCCGCAGAGGGCTCAGTTACTATCTGAAATTTATACAGAACGCAATTAGTGTTTCTCCTCTGCCATTTCTAGTACCAAGTCCATTTTCTCCTGCATTCTTTTCTTCTATTTGTCCCCCTACAACCGAATTCCAATCCCCCCACGAGTTTTAGTTTTTCATCTCCCTTTACGTACTAATCACCCATTCAATATCCTCACATACTTTCTCTGCCTGCTTGCGACATTGGCATGTATACCTGATCTTGTTGTGAGGGAACACATCTTTAGTACTTTATTGGAAACATTGTCAACACCAGAAGTGCTTTTATTTTAGGGAGAATATATAATGTTCTTTATTTCGGAAGGAGCAGTTGGTGATAAATTCATATGACTGAATGTCTAAAGTTCATTTGTGGAGATTAGAAGTAGCTCATCATCATACAGTTGAGTTTGTGACATGTAACTCGATCTGCATACACATCAGTTACAGTGACTGTCTGTCTGATCGGAGAAACCAAGAAGCCCACACAACCGAGAATGTGCTGTCAAATGTGACAAAGTGAACCTGAACATGATTCTGAATTTATAGTTCACTATGGTCCCAATACGCCGAAGCTTCAGGTTTACTGTTCCACCTGAGAGCAAAGCCGACGGAGTACCAATCCGTTCAGCAGCAAGTCCAGACAACAAGCTCTGAATTCCTTGCCAGTAAAGAACTTACTGCTATCTTATTTCTACCAAGAACTCGTCCGTCAGTGGCGTAATTGTTTCCTTGTAACAAAATGTCCCGCCATAAGAGTCGAAATTTAAAAAATCAGTATTTCCAGTTTGCTTCCCACTTTTGCTAAAAACTTCACACATGTTACATCCTCCTGAGGTCACTTCAGTTTCACCAGCTGTCACAGTCTTTGCAGCAGCTACCCGTTCATCACAGGTCGTGCGAATAGCTAAAAAACTGTGCTCAAGACTTTCTGACACCTCTGTGTTATCTTTTGAACCTATAATATTTCAGAACTTGTTTGCCATATTTTTTGGAATCTACTTTTCTTAGCACGGTTTGAATTCCCATCTCCTGCCTGGCAGAATTCAATCTTCCAGAAAGACTTCCAAAGAGGATACAAGCAAGAATAAATTGTACAATAGGTTGGGCACCCGTATGACGCTAGCCAATTTGACATTCCTCAAGACAGTGTGAGGGTATCTTCTAGCTGTCGATCCCCCTCTAGCAATTCAGTGAGGGGCGCTCTCTCTCATACTGCAGGGGGTCCGTTTCGGCATGCCCCCTTTGCTACTCTCCTGTCCCCTCAACTCAGCACATCTCATTGCTACAGATTACCCGAAAAAGCAATTGAAACAGCGACCACCAGGTTAAAAATAAAGAATATTATACATAGGAGATGATATCAGTGCATACAACCACTGTAATCCTACTAATCCATATCAAAATTTATATTAGCAGACCCTGTCTAACTTAACTCATGTGGTGTCCAATTATTTATCAGATATGAACAAAAAGAGACGAGCCGAACGGTCTGCCACGTTTCGTTGGGCAATACTACTGGAACATTTAAAATAACCATTTTAGGTTCTTTGTAAGGCTTCCACTGGGATATATCCGATGGCGGACCACCGTCTGAAAATATCTATTTGTTTTATCAATGCTTACTAAAGAATGGATACAATAGGACAAAAGGGAATAAATCGTTACGTGTGGGACAGAACATGTTTTTAAACTGAATTATTGTTATATTTATCATTTAAATTGTTAGAAATATGTAATGTAGTAAGTAGCAGCACAGATCATTGTTTCTGCCACTTGCAACTATCCCCCCTGTTTCCCACAAAGGGCAGCATAAATTAGCCCATCAGGAGACTTCATTTCCCCTGCTCAGCGATCTTTCTATCGACGGAGTGGTTAGTTTTTCCAATTTTCGCTATTAGATAGAGATATTACGGTAACTGCACTCCATATTTACTTTATCGTCTTCTAACCGCTTAACACATCGCAACGTTACCTTTGGCCATACCGCAATGGAAGAGAGAGCACTTCGTGCCTCTGGGTGCTGTCATTTGGTGGCAACAAGTCTCACCCCACTGTGGTATCATTACGAAAACGGAATCGAGTGCTAGTATCCTGCTTACCCCTCATGCCAGGGTTTTTAGTGGACATGAACATGAGCAGGCGAGGAGGTGACGTTACGGGTGAAGGAGGCCAAGTTTTGGACACGGTGAGGCAGCTGTCATGCGCTCGAAGGCATCAGTTAAACAGCGTTGTCTGGGAACATATTTAATGTTGGTGATTTCACACCACAGATTGTCGTCTCTGGTGAGGTTAAAGCGTGCTCAACCTCACACTCGGGTGCAACAAGGAACGTGGACACAGCTCCCCGTAGGCTGCGACGGTTATGCAGGTCAGGACTCAACAGTGATGTCGTGCAGGTAGCCAGCACAGCAGTTTGCATGTGTTAGCCTACAGTGCATCGTGGGTGGATGGATGGAGAGGGTTTTAAGGGCGCACAACCTCAAGGTCTTCAGCGCCCGCTCAGTAACAGATTGAGACGGGTGTCTAGAAAAGACTCAGAACAATAATATAAAACAGAACGTAAGACACAGGAAACAAGCTTGGAAAAATATGTGCCTACCCACACAGAAGCGTGGGACGAAGCATGCCGCCAGCAGTAAAACATGGACAACCCAGGAACAAAGTGGTAGAGGGAGCTAAAACAATATAGCAGACGGAAGTGGCTGGCTGACCGCAAGGAAAAAAAGGGAGGAGCCAGCCACTCTGCAATACACTAAAACCTCCAGCCTGAAAGTTTGGGTCAGAGTCCAAACACATCATACAACTTTAAAACCCTAGACACAAACGTCTCATCATTAGCTAAAACATAGGGCAGATCTCCATCAACTTGCGCTTCTGCCCTTGCATCACGGTATAAAATGCAGTCTGTTAAAATGTGTCGGACAGAGATGTGCACACCACAAGCATCACAAAACAGGGGATCCTCCCGCCGTAATAGAAAGCTATGTGGGGGTCACTTCTTCCCACCTGAGCACCCGGCAGGAGGTACGCCACGACAGACTTGTTGACTTCACCAACCGCAGTTTATTGGCCGTCGCCGCCAGCCATTCTTCCTCCCACAACTTCATGCACTTCTTGTGGAGTGCAGAAATGACAGACTGCAAGGCAATAGGACACTGGACCACATCCTGCTCTCTGCAGGCCTCCTTGGCAGCAAGATCGGCCTGATCATTGCCCCACATTCCTACATGACCTACATGACCAGGCACCCAGCAGAAGACGAATGCCTCGCCAATAAGCTGCCGATATGGTTGCACTATCGGTCGGAGGATGGAATTCATGTATTTTACAGCCGTTACGGTGCCTTACATTACCATCAGCGGCATACGTCGGCCCCACATTATGCCACCCCAAAACAGCAGGGAACTTCCACCTTGCTGCACTCGCTGGACGGTGTGTCTAAGGCGTTGAGTCTGACCGTGTTGCCTCCATCGGTGAAGAGAAAGTGATGTCAATCCTGAGCGGTTCATTCGGCATATTGTTGGGCCCATATGTATCGCGCTGTATGGGGCCGTGGGATCGCCATTCAAGTCGAGAGTAAAGTTGCGAATCATTCAGCCTATTACGCACAGTTTGAGTCGTAACACGACCTCCTGTGGCTGCACGCAAAGCATTATTCAACATGGTGGCGTTGCTGTCAGGGTTCCTCCGAGCCATAATCCGTAGGTAGCGGTCATCCACTGCAGTAGTAGCCCTTGGGCGGTCTGAGCGACGCATGTCATCGACAGTTCCTGTCTCTCTGTATCTCCTCCATGTCCGAACAGCATCGCTTTGGTTCAGTCCGAGACGCCTAGGCACTTCCTTTGTTGAGAGGCCTTCCTGGCACAAAGTAACAAAGCGAAAGCGATGGAACAGCGGTATTGACCGTCTACGCATGGTTGAACTACAGACAACAGGAGCCGTGTACCTCCTTCCTGGTGGAATGACTGGAACTGATCGGCTGTCGGCCCCCTCCGTCTAATAGGCGCTGCTCATACATGGTTGTTTACATCTTTGGGCGGGTTTAGTGACTTCTCTGAAGAGTCAAAGGGACTGTGTCTGTGATAGAATATCCACAGTCAATGTCTATCCTCAGGAGTTCTGGGAACCGGGGTGATGCAAAACATTTTGATGTGTATATAAAAAATTTATATGTGAAGCCGAGAAATGGGTCTGCTGTGCAATACTGGTTTCAGGGCTCTGAGTGGCCAGCGACTCTCTCTTCCCCCGCGAGAGCCTCTAAACACGAGTTCCACAGCAACAGAATAAAATCTCCAATGCTTTGAATGCGCCTAATTTCATCCAGTTATTAGTGACACATCTCAGTAATTTATGTAAACTGAATCAAATGCACTTCAATGAAATTAATGAATCAATGGAGATGAAATCAATGAAACTGCAATGACTTGAGCACAAACTGATTAGTAATGCGAATGCTTCACGTTATCACTATGTGGCAACGTAGCAGAGCGAGCCATGGTCCTCCACCAAATCGGTTCCCCAGTGGTGCTACTCGCACTTGCTCCTCGGGATAAGCTATGATAGTAGGTTTCGTAAATCATGCATAGAAACGTAAGTGATGATGGCGGTTTGATGCTGGCCTGAAGGTGCGATAGATAAAGCGTCTGCTTGGGAAATGCGGGACTGAGTCATTGACTGGCAAAAATTTTCAATTGTCATGACACGTTGGAATCTGTTAGAAAAACACTGGGTTTGCTACCACTACAGGTTACTTAAAGTACAGAGTATAGGGACAGCCAGGCGGCTGCCTATCGCCTGAACCTGCTGCGGCGTTTCGCGGCGAGGCGAGCTCTGCCACTGATGACCGCCGGCTCCGGCCAGCCCCCAGCGGTGTTGGAGGCAATTAGCTGCGAGGCGGCGTGGGCGGCGGCGGGGGCGGTGGGGCCGGTGGGGGCGGCGCCGTACTAATCACGACGCCGCCGCACGGGGCGAAAGCGGCCGGCGCCGACTAGGTAGGGCACTGCAAAATTAACGGTCCCTATTCTCATCCACTCACATCACCCTCGCAGCACCATCGCAAGTCCAGGTTATACAGCGGTTCTGTTGGCACACTGACATATTACATTATTTTTATTTATTCAACAGTTCCTTGCATTCCTTCCACTGAAAGCCAGCTGGCAAGAGCCATTTTGCAGTTCTTCAGACTTCTGATTACATGATTTAAAAATTAAATGTAAAATAATTTAACGTAATGAAATAGGTGACGATGTTTGTGGCACGATGATGGTCACATGAAGTACCGTGTGGTTATAATTAAAGTGGAGCTACTCACATAGGTCCACTGTGGGCTGTAATTATCCCGTAGCAGAGAGATTTGGTAGATATACTTACGCTTTAATGCGGAACCAATATATGCTGGAAAAATCTTAGTTCAAGTTTTGGCTGCCAGGTGCAAAGCAATGGCAAAAATTCTCAGTGATGAACTAGATCGTGAATCAGTTAATTTTTTTCAAATGTTTCTGTTTTACATAATAACCATACAAAATTCCATAAGCTTCGTTCGTTTCATCAGACACTCTGCTCAATATTTGCGACAGTAAAAACATATCAAATGGTATGAATTTCGAAGGGACGAAACTGCTGAAGTCATCGGTCCCTAGACTTACACACTATCTGAACTAACTTATGCTAAGAACATCACACACACCCATGCCCGAGGGAGGGGCCGCGTAATCCGTGACATGGCGCCTCTAACCGGGCGGCTTTGCGACAATATGCTATGAAACAGAACATAAATCATAAACGATAATTTAAAAGTCAGTAATAGTCAGCAATAGAATATTTGACTGTTTTCTGGAAATTGTCTTAAATGATTAATTACGTCATTTTACGTTCCTAACACGCTTTTTTCCAGTTGAATGTCAGTATTCTTTTATAAAAACGGAATGAAACTCAAATAATCTTAAAGCCCGTTAAAACGCTCTATTCCAGTTATGGGATGCCTGTGACGTCACTGGCTAGCTCGCTGCTCCAGCTGTCATAATACTAATTCACAGAAATATTTTGTTGGAATTTACGTTTCGGAGTCAGGCAGCAGCAGCCGGCCGAGACACAAGGACCATCAGGGCAGTAACCGAATTTGTGACATTTGACGAGTTCCTAACGAGGAGTGAATTGTATAGTTTGATCTGTGTGCTTTGGTAGTCCAGTTTCTAGAGTTTCTGGTGTTAATTTAATATTTAATAGACACAGTGCTCGCGATTTCGTTTGCCTCGGAATGTAAACAGATTTTGTGACATATTACGAGTTCCTAATCAGGAACGAATTATTTAGTCTCACTTGAGTGCTTTGGTAGTTTAGTTTTTGAATCTCTGCATGTTAATCTAATTTATTAGATGAACGTGTTGCGTTTTTCTCCGTGTCTACGCTAAAGTTCCGTAGCCCGTGTCGATTGTCCATGTTTGTCTGTGTAGTGTAGTTTTCCACGGTCTGTAGTATAGGTAGAGATTGTGATGGCTGTGTGCGGATGCGAGCGAAGTTGGTGACACTTTGCTCTCAATGGATGGGCGCCACTGTTGTTGACCGACTGCGCTGATCCAACGGACGCCCAGTACCTCTGAATCAAGCGATCGGTCAGCACCGGCGGCCAGCCCAGTTACTGCTCGCACTGAGGTTGACCCCTGACCAGTGGTCGAGTGGAAAGTCGCCTCGGGGCGTGGCAGGCGGCGAAAGACTTCCGAGGTGGCCGCGCGAAAGAGCTCACCATTTGCAACATAGTCGACACCACCGACTGCGGTCCTCTGGTACAGAGCCGAGTGGAAGGTCTGAATCACAGGCTCAGACGGTTCTGCGACCGCGGAAGCTGCAGATTCTTCGACTTGCGCCGTAGGTTACTGGGATTCAGGTTCCGCTGAATAGGTCAGGAATCCACTACAGGCAGGAGGCGGTTACATGGGTACTAGGGGCTGTGTGGCGTGGACTGGGCGGCTTTTTAGGTTACATGACCTTAGGGAAACACAGAAAGGGCTTTAGTCTCACAAGGTGCAGGTTGAAACAGTAAGAACTTAGGTACAGGAACCATCAGTATAACAGTTGTAAATTGTCGTAGCTGTGTTGGGAAAGTACCAGAGCTCCACGCGCTAATAGAAAGCACTGATACTCAGATCTTTATAGGCACTGAAAGCTGGCTAAAGCCGGAGATACGTTCAGCCGAAATATTTTGTGAAGAACCTAACGGTGTTCCGAAAGTATTGGCTAAACACAGTTGTTAGAAGTAGTTTATCTTGTAGAGAAATTGAAGTAGATAGCTCCTGCGAGTTAGTATGGGTAGAGATCATTCATGGCAACCGGGATAAAATAATAATTGGATCCTTTTACCTATCTCCTAACTCAGATAATACATTTGCTTAACGGTTCAAAGATAACTTGAGTTTAACTTCAAACACGTATGCGACTCACGCAATTATAGTTGGTGATGACTTTAGTTTACCCTCCATATGTTGGCGAAAATACATGATTAATTCCGGAGGTATGCTTAAAACCTCATCCGAAGTTGTGCTAAACGCCTTCTCTGAAAATTATTTCTAGAAGTAAGGTCATGAGCCCACGCGAATAGTAAACGTTGTGAAAACACACCTGATATCCTAGAAGCAAATAATCCTCAGCTAATAACGAGCACCAAAACGGATACAGGAATTAGTGGACACACGGTTGTCGTAGCGAAATTGAATACTGTTACTCGCAAATCTTCCAAAATAAACGAAAAATATACCTATTCAGAAAAGGAAACAAAAATTCATTTGATGCCTTCCTGAAAGACAATCTCCGCTCCTTCCAAATTGACAATGTAAGTGTACACCAAATGTGGCTTGAATTCAAACAAAGAGCGTCGACATCATTTTAAAGATTTATACCAAGTAAAGTAACAAACGTCGGAGCTGATCCTCCTTGGTACACAAAACAGTTCAGAACACTGTTGCAGAAACAACGAAAAAAGCGTACCATATTTGAACGAACGCAATATCTCCAAGATTGGCCAGTTTTTACAGAAGCTCGAAATTCAGCGCGGACTTCATAGCGAGTTGCTTATAAGTTTCCACAACGAAACTCTGTCTCAAAATCTGCCAGGAAATCCAAAGAGATTTTGGTTGTATGTGAAGTATGCTAGCAGAAAGGCACAATCATAGCCTTCCCAGCTCGATAGCAACGTAAATACTATCGACGACAGTGCTATCAAGCAGAGTTACTAAACGCAGCCTTTCGAAATTCCTTCGCCAAATAAGACGAAGTAAATATGCCAGAATTCGAATCAAAAACAGCTGACAACATGAGTAACTTGAAAGTAGGTATCCTCGTAGTAGTGAAGCAACTTAAATCACTTAATAAAAGCAGGTCTTCCTGTCCAGACTATATACCAGTTAGGTTCCTTTCACAGTGTGCTGATGCAATAGCTGCATATTTAAGACGCGTACCCAAAGACTGGAAAGATGCACAGGTCACACAAGTATTCAAGAAAGGTAGTAGGAGTAATCCACTAAATTACAGGCCCATATCATTAACGTCGATACGCAGTAGGATTCTGGAAAGCCAACATGGATTTTGAAAACATCCTTCTTGCGAAACACAACTAGCTCTTTACTCGCACGAAGTGTTGAGTGTTATTGACAAGGGATTCCAAATTGATTCCGTATTTCCGGAACGCTTTTGACACTACCATACAAGCGCCTTGTAGTGAAATTGCGTGCTTATTTAATACCGTCTCAGTTATGTGACTGGACTCGTGATTTCCTGTCAGAGAGGTCACAGTTCGTAGTAACTGACGGAATGTCATTGAGTAAAACAAAAGTGATTTCTGGCTTTTCCAAATGTAGTGTTACAGGCCCTCTGCTGTTCCTTATCTACATAAACGATTTAGGAAACAATCTGAGCAGCCGTCTTAGATTGTTTGCAGATTATGCTGTCGCTTGTCGTCTAGTAAAGTCATCAGAAGATTAAAACAAATTGCAAAACGATTTAAAAAAGATGTCTGTGAGGTGGGAAAATGGCAGTTGACAATAAATAATGAAATTGACAATAAATAATGGAAAGTATGAGATTGTTCTCATGAGTGCTAAAAGGAATCCGTTAACCATAGGGTACACGATAAATCAGCCTAATATAAAGGCCGTAAATTTAACTAAATACCTTTGAATTAAATTAAGAACAACTTGAATTGGAAAAATCATATAGAAAATGTTTAGGAAAGGAAAACCAAAGATTGTGTTTTATTGGCGGAATACTTAGAAAATGTAACAGGTCTACTAAGGAGACTGCCTACACTATTCTTGTCCGTCCTCTTTTGGAGTACTGCTGCGCGCTCTGGGATCCTTACCAGATAGGATTAAAACCTAGTACATCGAGAAAGCTCAAAGAAGAGCAACACGTCTTGTATTATCGAGAAATAGGGAGATAGTGTCACTGACGTGATACAAAATTTGGGGTGGAAATTTTTAAAACAAAGACGTTTCTCGTTGCGGCGGACTCTTCTCACGAAATTTCAATCACCAACTTTCTCCTCCGAATGCGAAAATATTTTGTTGACACCAAGCTACATAGGGAGAAACTATCATCATAATAAAATAAGGGAAATGAGGGCAAGGCACGGGAAGATATAGGTGTTCGTTTTTTCCGCGAGCTGTTCGAGACTGGAATAATAGAGAACTATTATGAAGGTGGTTAATGAACCCTCTGTCAGACACTTAAGTGTGATTTGTAGATATACATGTAGATGCAGATGTAGATGAAAATGAGATACAAATGGTGTGTAGTACCATACTGTACAAATACATTTACAAAAACTCCGAAAAATTGTTTTTGAATGTTCCAGACAATGAGAAGACGCGTAAGACGTGGTTGCACTGTACCGGCAAATTACCATTATGTCGACGCAAAAGTTCACTAACTTAATTAAAAATGTGTTGCGCTGTGAAGTTAACATTAGTGTATCCCCGAGATATGCTTTTCCATTGTTACAAGGAAGTATAGCGTCATGCAGTGAAACTAGACTCTTACTGAAAATTGTCGTTTTACCTAACATCAGACAAATTATTCGGTAGCTCAGTTGTTTCAACAGTAGACCGTCGACATGGATAAGACGATGCCAGTAGACCGGTAGTTTAAATCCAACCCCAAAGAATATTTTAACTTACTGAGAAAACGACAGTCCTCTGATGTGCAAACCAAATTACGTCTACAAAACTTCACCACACCGATCCGAAACAGAATATTATTGTGTTTTCCTTGCTGTTTAAATGTGTTTACATTTGCAGTCGCTGTTCACACACCTGACGTTCAAAAAGATCTTCTCTAGTTAATGTGACCACACGCTTTTTACTTTATTAGGTTCAATGTGTTTTCTTATCCTCGTACTGTCCATCTAGGATCGTCTGTCTAAATGGGTCAACTTTCTCAGGTTTCCACTATCAGCGTTCACAAAATTTCTTTCTGATGTTATCTAAAAGCTGTAACCGTGTTTCCCATCACAAAACGGCCAGCAGTAAAAGTATGTCAAAGCCACGCAGCTTCGGCTAACAATCTCCGGCTTACTCCTAGTCTGTATCGTCATCAGAGCATCAGCCAATAGTGGAGCGTTTTCGATCATGTGACCAAATCTTGATATTTGATGATTTTTAAGCTTTAATTACATAAAATTAACAAATATTTTGTGAGACTATTGACTGTAAATGGTATTTGAACGTTATAATCAATCAGAATAACAACAATCCGATCCATATTTTTAACACTGGAAAATAGCCTATCGTAAGATAAAATTTAAAAATTACAATTGACTATATTTCGTAACATGTTTCCTGTATCCGAACTTTTTGTCAAGCCCTATTGTCGTTATACATATTTGTACTAGATTCTGATTTCACAGAAAAACAGTGTGAGTGATTGCTTGAATGTGTGTGTGTGTATGTGAGTAGATCTGCGTAATGGAGGAGACTCAGTGCCAGTAAGTATGCGCTACGTGTGCAGTCACCTTAACCGCCTTTTCTTATGGGACAAGAAGGTGGGTTAAACAAACTACCTTTATTCGTCAATTTGTGCCTTTCAATGGGTAAATAAAGTATCTAAACAGCAAAAACAAAATTAAAACATAAGCACAACGTCATGGTGCCCTTCCGGTGGAACCAGCATTAGAAATGAGATCGGTGGATCATTGTAACCCGCCATTTATGGCTGGGCACATCTTCACAAAGATAGGGACGATATGGTTCTGTCACTTGCTCTGGTCCATAAAATTGACACTCGCGTAAGGTTAACTTTTTATAACCAGCGCACTGCAACTGTGGTGAGGGTCCAAAAAGACACAGCCCAGATAATTAGCAAAGTATTGGTGCTAGCTTGGGTGGCGTCGGAGATGAGTGAATCTTTCTAACAGCAAGGTTCAGAAATCCAGAAAATGTTTGTCACTACTCCAGTAAAGATACAATATGGTCAAACCTTCGATCAAAGTCACCGCATGCATCTTAGTACTTGAGAAAAAATCGTCGCTTGTGGGAAAAGGAGGGAGGTAGGAATCACTGCAGCTGGGGTCCTGACCTGAATGATCGCCGTCAGTCTCGTCAACCTTCACATCAGACTCACATCCCAGACAACGTTCAGTCCATTCAATCCATTCAACATATCCTACAAAAAATGGTTCAAATGGTAAGTACTATGGGACTTAATTTCTGAGGTCATCAGTCCCCTAGAACTTAGAACTATTTAAACCTAACTAACCTAAGGACATCACACACATCTATGCCCGAGGCAGGATTCGAACCTGCGACCGTAGTGGTCGCGCGGTTCCAGACTGTAGCGCCTAGAACCGCTCGGCCACCCCGGCCGGCTACAATCCTTCTTCAGTTTCACTGAGTATAGCAATGTTATTAGCTAATCTTATCATTGATATCCTTTCACCCTCAGTTTTTATCCCACTCTGGAAACTTTCTTTTACTTTCCTCAATGCTTCTGCGATGTATAGACTGATCATTAGAGGTGAAAGTCTACATACCTGCCCCCCTGCGGGTTCGGAGGTAAGAATAGGCCCGCGGTATTCCTGCCTGTCGTAAGAGGCGACTAAAAGGAACCTCAAATGTTTCGGCATATATGTGATGGTCCCCTCTCGGGTTTGACCTCCATCGTTCCAAATTCTTCCGAAGAGCGAGCCAATTGGGCATCGTGCATTAAGACCTCTAGCCAGCTTTACCATTGTCGCATTGCCGTCCCGCTCGTTTTCCATCTCTTGGGCGAGGATACATTCCTGGGTGCGATTACCACTATGCATTGTGCAGTGTTGCTTTTTGCTGAGACGACGACCTTGGACATTTTTGCACCTAAGATCCAGCACGGTAGCCAGTCCGTTGTGGTGGGGCCGTCATGTACCCTGTTGGTTGTAGCCCCCTGACAACACAGGGATCGCTCTGCCGATGCCTCTGCCGTTAACTCCTCACGTATGCCAAGGAGTAGATGCCTATCCTCCTGTGGCATCGGGACTACCGGCAATGCCCATCCTGCCAGGTGGCCCTTGCTGAGGCTGGGTGGCGCCCGTGGGGAGGGCTCTTGGTCGGAGTAGGTGGCATCAGGATGGATGACATGCAATGAAGCGTGGCACATCATCTCTTGCTGGTGGCCAGCCACCAGTAGTCTCTAAGCGTTCGAGGGCTCATTTTAAAGCTAACGTGTATGACCCCAAATCGTTCCCCTCCCTGACCACACCATGGGAGGAACGAAAGGCTATAAATGACAGTGAAACATATTCGCCCCGGTATCTCGTCTGTACCAGAGCTGTTGGGGAATCCTTTGTATCTGTGAAGCCTCAGTTCTTTGTAGAGCATTTAGAGGAAAAGTTTGGGGAGATGGAGGGCTTGTCCAAAATGCGCTCTGGGTCAGTTTTGATAAAAACGGCATCCTCCGCCCAGTCACGCAGGTTACTTGCTTGTGACAAGTTGGGGGATGTTAACGTTACCATCATACCATATAAGAGTTTAAATATGGTCCAGGGTATTATTTTCTATAGGGACCTACTTTTGCAGTCTGATGACGAGCTGCGCGCCAACTTACAGCGTCGAGGTGTTCATTTCGTCCGGCTCGTTCATCGGGGTTCGAGGGACAACCAGGTTGCTACCGGTGCCTTCATCTTGGCCTTCGAGGGTAATACATTACCGGAGAAGGTCAAGGTGATGGTCTACCGTTGTAACGTCAAGCCCTATATCCCTCCCCCGATGCGGTGCTTTAAGTGCTGGAAGTTCGGCCATACGTCTTCCTGCTGTACTTCCAGCCTCACATGTCGAGATTGCGGACGCCCATCACATCCCGATGCTCCTTCCTCCTATGCCGCTGCAACAACTGTGTCAGCCCCATCAGTTACGCGACTTTCAGTCGGCTCGCCGAACCATACAACACATGCCCCCTTGCCCGTAGGGGGCACAATGCCCCCTTTTGCTCCTACGCCACCTACCTCGGGAGCAACACCCCCCACACATCGGGGACATCCGTCCCTGCTTCTAAGCCGGAGAAGCGTCCAACGTCTTCGGCTTCTCACGCTCGCAAGGGGTCCCTTGGGTCCCTCCCTTCCCATGTTTCCACAAGCGGGAAGGCTGACGCCCGTCAGTGGCATAAGTGCCCACGACCAGCTGGTCGCAAGGCTTCGCGATCCTCCTCTGTACCAGAGACTGAATAGGTGAAGCCCTTCTAGCCAGTGAAACCCAAGGAACAGCGTGAGAAATCCTAGAAGAAGAGCTCTAAGCCCAAGGAACTCGTGGTGGCACCCACCCCACCGCAACCTTCCAGCTCTGCATCTGAGGACGAGGTGGAGATTCTGGCGTCCGCTGAGGACCTCGATCTCGCCAGTCCCTCAGACGCAATGGATAGCACTTGCACAGATGCTCAATCGGAGGCAGCAAGTGACCCAGAGGCGTAATCTTCCTCCCCAGTCCCTTCACGCCTTTCTCAGCCATGGACAGTATCATCCTCCAGTGGAACTGCAGCGGTTTCTTCCACCATCTTGCTGAGCTCCGACAACTTCTCAGTCTTCACCCTTTCCTCTGCATTGCTCTTCAAGAAACTTGGTTTCCAGCGAGGCGAACCCCAGCCCTCCGTGGCTATCGGGGTTATTATAGGAACCAGGCAGCTAATGAAAGGGTATCTGGTGGTGTCTGCATCTACGTCCTTCACACCCTTTACAATGAGTCTGTCCCTCTACAAACACTTTTAGAGGCTGTCTCTGTTCGGGTGTGGATGTCACAGGCTGTTACTATCTGCAGTTTTTATTTTCCACCGGAAAGTGATGTCCCACAGCATGTCCTGGCTGCGCTGATAGCCCAATTGCCGCCACCTTTCCTATTACTGGGCGACTTCAATGCCCATAACCCTCTGTAGGATGGGTCAGTGGCCACAGGTCGAGGCGCCACGGTTGAGCAAGTATTGACACAGCTCGATCTTTCCTTTTAAATGATGGTGCCTTCAGCCTTCACACATTTCAGTGTGGCGCATGGCACGTACTCAGCCATAGACCTATCGATCTGCAACTCTAGCCTCTTACCGTCTATCCAATGCATGACGACCTGTGTGGTAGTGACCACTTTCCGATCTTTCTGTCACCTGCTACAGCGTCACTCTTCTGGGCGCCCTCGCAGATGGGCTATGAATAAGGCTGACTGGGACTTGTTCTCCTCCATGGCCGCTATTGCGCCTCTTTCTAATGAAGTCATTGATGCGGTGGTTCACTCGGTCACTGCAGGCATCGTTACTGCCACAGAATATGCCATTCCGCGTTCTTTTGGGTTCCCTCGGCGGAGGACTCTGCCTTGGTGGTCCCTGAGGTCGCTGAGGCGGTTAAAGATCGTCGGCGCGCGCTCCAGCGTCACAAGCGACATCCCTCTCTATAACATCTTATCGTCTTTAAACGGCTGTTTGCGTGGGCCCGCCGCCTTATTCGCCAACGCAAGCAGGAGTGCTAGGAACGTTATGTCCACACCATTGGGCTCCATATCTCTCCATCGCAGGTTTGGGCCAAGATTAGGCGCCTCTATGGCTATCGGACCCCTGTGTGCGTCCCCGCGCTCTCACTGAATGGAGCAATTTGTACTGACTCCGACGTAATTGCGAACCGCTTGGCAGCGCATTTTGCTCTGAGTTCCACTTCTGCAAATTACCCACAGGCCTTCCACGCCATTAAAGAGCGGGTGGAACGTCGGCGCCTTTCATTTCACACCTGCCATCCTGAATCCTACAATGTTCCATTCAGTGAGTGGGAATTCCACAGTGCCCTAGCCACTTACCCTGATACAGCGCCTGGGCCAGATCGCATCCACTGTCAGATGCTGAAACACCTTTCAGTGGACTGCCAGCGACGCCTCCTCGACCTGTACAACCGCATCTGGGTCGAGCATGAGTTTCCGTCGAATTGACGGGAAAGCATTGTTATCCCCATTTTGAAACCTGGCAAGAACCCATTGGAGGTGGACAGCTACCTCCCCATTAGCCTCACCAACGTTCTTTGCAAATTGCTCGAACGCATGGTGAGCTGGCGGTTGAGTTGGGTTCTCGGGTCTCGTGGCCTTCTGGCTCCATTTCTGGGTGGGTTCCGTAAAGGCCGCTCTGCCGCCTGGAGTCAGCCATCCGTACGGCCTTTGCCCACTGTCAGCGCCTCATCGCTGTCTTTTTCGACATGCGGAAGGCGTACGATACGACATGGTGCCATCACATCCTCTCTACGCTTCATGGTTGGGGTCTTCAGGGTCCACTGCCGATTTTCATACGAAATTTTCTGTCGCATCGTACCTTCCGCGTGCAAGTCGCGGCCTCCCATAGTTCCTCCCGAGTTCAGGAGAACGGGGTGCCACAGGGATCTGTCCTCAGTGTCTGCCTGTTTTTAATTGCAATTAATGGGCTCGCTGCGGCGGTGGGAACGTCTGTCTCAGCTTCCTTGTATGCTGACGTCTTCTGCCTCTACTATAGCTCCATTGGCATCGCAGCTGCTGAATGTCAGTTGCAGGGCGCTATCCGCTAGGCACAGTCTTTTTTTTTTTTTTTTTTTTTTTTTTTTAAAAAAAATCTTTATTCAACATAAATAATATTTATACAAAGGAACCCACTACCTTAGTGATTAGTGGGTCATAACTAATCTACATATATTAGGTGTTTCAGCAGCTATTTATTCTTATTATTATATTATGCTATGTTAGTTATTGTGAGCTACAGACAGAATACTAGAGGATAATGAGCAGACTACAGCTAAATTCTACATACTAATTATTAATATCTACTAGTTAATTCCTAACTGCCTGCAGCGTTACAGGTGTGTCAGCATAGATATAAACCTACTGCTTTAGGCCCTGCTCATCGAGCTAATCCCGATGAGCGTGCCCCTGACACTGGGCTGGCCAAGACCGTTTGTCGCTGCAGGTTCCTAGCTTAATATCTATATCTAGAGCTACAACTACTACTAAACCTACGTCAATTCCGGTGCTTTGGTCTTTATTGGTGTACCCTGATCCCCCTAGTCCTGCACGTGGCGGATTGCAACTAAGAAGTCGACCAGTCCACGTACAGGCGGTATAGGATGAGGGTAATTGGTCACATTCGGTAAGTGTCTCTAATCTTAAACGACCCTTATGTATCTCGTAATGGGACACATTTCGTGTATGCCTTAATCATGAAAGTCAGCAAGGTATGCCGTCAATACCTTTCGTGACACCTCGTCTGCCAATTTAAAGTGTCGAAAGTTTCTTCGTGTCGTAATAGGTCGTATGTGTTATTGTGTGGAAGTTGTTGTCTTAGTGTCATTGCTACATCATCGAAAAGGGGACACTCGTAAACCACATGGTCGGGAGTGCCCTCCGAGGCTCCACAGTCACACTCGGGTGTAGCCTTTTTCCCAAACCGACACAAGTATGTCGGGTAGGGCCCATGACCAGTGAGAAAGTGTATTAGACCCCGCGTTGGCTCAAAGTACTTCATCCCTAGCCTTTCTTTTACATCTGGCAAGAACCCAAATGTTCTTCTGCCAGTTTCTTCTGTTTCCCAAGACTGTTGCCATAGGTCCTCGCCCCTCCTACGTATTTCTCTCCTATCTATTACCAGTATTCCCATGATGTTCTCTGTTTTCGCGTTGTTCCCCTTCTTGACCCAGTACCAAGCTGCTTGTTCTCGAATTTTGATGTCTAAAGGACAGAGCCCCATTATTACTAAGAGTGCACTTCCTGGAGAAGTTCTATACGCCCCTATGGATCTTAGCAGCATGTTTCTTTGTACTCTTCTCACTGCCATGGCAGGCACCACCCTTGTGAGCCTATGTGCCCAGACTCCCGATCCGTAACCCACTACTGATGTTAATATACTATTATGATACAACTTGATTAGATGTGGTGGTAGATGAAATCGTTTATGCCCTATTGAGGTAAGATTGTTTAATAATTGCAATGCTTTTTGGGATACGGACTCAATGTGCTTTCCAAAGTTCCACCTTTCATCGATGATGACGCCCAGGTAGCGAGTCTCTTGTCGTCTTATTACTGGTGAGCCTCCGATTCTAACTGTAGGGTTCCTCGCCAGCTGTCCCTTCAGTAATAAGTACGTCGATTTAGTCGGTGAAATCGTCATCTTAGTATTTGTGCACCACAGTTGTAATTTGGTCATCGCTCTGTCTATTTTTGGTTCAATGTCCTCGCGGCTTCGGCCGCCGACCAGCAAGAGGAGGTCATCCGCGTAGGCTATCACCTCTAGCACTTCTTCACTCTGTTCCAAACTGTCTAAAAGCGGTTCCATATGGATGTCCCAGAACAGGGGACCTAGTATGGAGCCCTGGGGGCATCCCTTAGTTATGGATTTTCCTACTCTGCCGCTAGGGGATGATAGCCAGACCTCCCGCCCTTCACAATAGCTCCTCAGGCAACCATATAGCGACCCTGGACACTCCTTCTCCCGCAAGCAGGAGAAGAGCGAAGGCCACCACAGGTTGTCAAAGGCGCCACTGATGTCAACCATGATGCCAACAACGTACTTGTGTGGGGTAGAGTCGCAGACCTCAGGCGCTAGAGCGATCGCATCAGTTGCCGATCGCCCCGGCCTGAAGCCGAACTGCCTGCCACTCATCCCACACAGCACTCGGTGAACAGTCAGTCTGTCAGCTAGCAATTTTTCGAATAATTTCCCGAGGATGTTCAGTAGGCAAATTGGCCTATAAGACTTAGCATCCGCTGGGTCCTTGTTAGGTCCCTTTTTGATTATAACAACGTTTGCCTCTTTCCAGATTTTCGGGAACTTTTCCTGTCTTAGACATTCGTTGTATAACTGGGTTAGTGGTGCCACCAGTTGGGGTGCCAGGAACTGCACCACCTCCGCCACAATGCCGTCTGGGCCGGGGGCTTTACCTGTTTTCAATGCTTTAATGTGGCCAGCCACCTCCTCTTCAGAGAAGGGGTAGACTGCCCTGTTGTTAGCAACTCTATCCAGATCTTGATTTCGTAACTGGGACTGTCCGTCCGTGTCGCTGGCCTCATCGTCGTCAGGCAGCAGGGACCGGAGAAGAACCTCGGCAGTCTCCTGCCAGGACTCTGTCATCCCATCCCCGCACCTGACTGTTGATAACATCATTGGGGACCGGATCTTTTCCCTCACTAGTTTGTAGGGTATTCCCCATGGATCCAGGGCCAGCTGGTCTAGCACAAATCTTTCCCAACTACGTAGTCTGACTTCTTTTAGTTCTTTCTGGAATCGATCTTTAGCCTCCCGATATAGTTGTAACCATCGTTGTTTTTCCCACCAGACGACACTGCGCTGGTAGTGCCTCCTCAGCCTTCTGACAGACTGCCGCATTTCCTGAAGTTCAGCTGACCATGGTGACGGGGAGGCCGCCACGGCTCTCCTCCTGGTTGGAACAGCTGCCTTGACCGCTCTGGTCACTGCACCTACCAGTTCTTCGGCCCGCTTGTCTATGTCCAGGTCCTGTTGTGCATCACCTTCTGGCAATGGAGGAATGTCGCACTCTCTCGCTAGTCTCTCCCAGTCAGCTCTCTTGTAATTCAGTTGCAACTCCCACCCTGTAGCCCAGTGACAACCTCCATTTCCTAAGCTGAACATTATAAGATTATGGTCGCTTGTTGTCGCGTTCTCCTTGACTTCCCAATTCTGAATGATGTTGGCAGAATTTGGCGTAACTAGCGTTACATCTATATTAGTACCGCGCCCCCCTCCCGCTGCGTAAGTGGGGGGGTTGCCAGGCCTATTTGCAACCACAAGTTGTAGAGCCATAATCATTTCCTCTACTTTTTCTCCATTTTCATCTCTTGTGCCACTGTACCACAGGGGGGATTTTGCATTTATATCTGCTGTTATGACCAGTTTGCGACCTCGCAACGCCGTGGCTACTCTGGTCAGGTGATCCAGATGTTGCTCAATGTTGTCCCCGTATTGGAAGTACACGTTTATAAAGGTTATAATTCCCATGGGGGCCTGTACCTCCTCGACGTTGCAGTGAGTGGTAGAAAACTGTGCAAGTGTTGTTACTCTTAGAGACTGGTTGGTTATGACAATTGCCGCTTTGGGGGCTTCCCCACTGCTAGCTATCTGCCATGTAGCGGCTGCGAATGAGAGTTTCCCAGCTTGAGAGTACGGCTCCTGCAAGCAGAGTACGTCAAGCCTCTTCTCCTCCACCTCTCTTCGGAGCTCCTGCATCACAAGTCTGCTGTTATGCGTATTCAACTGTCCAACAGTTAATTTTGTCATTATGGGAAGTAAGTGTGCATTCTATCGTCAGGCCAAGTCTTGCTCCAATCAAAAGCGATTCGACCGTGAGCTAGGACTGCTTGAGTGTAAATGTCATTTAAGTCGAATTTCTCCCCACGTCTGTCAAACACTTTCTTAAGTAAGTCTCGCAGGGCCCCGAAGTCGGTGGGAAGGTTCACTGACTTTAATTGTATCCTGTCAACAGCCTCCATTACTGAGAAGGTGACTTTTCTTCCGTCCTCGTGTCCTACCCGGACCACATGTCGTAAGGCAGTGGTCAGGATAGCCGGCTGCTCCAGTCTTGCCAGTTGCATTGTAAATTCTATGTTGGGATATACCCTAATCGGATCTACAGGCGGTAATCTGATTACTGGGGTATCTGCCTCAGTTGGGTTGGTACTGGTGCTGGTAACTGTACTTTCTTGGAGTGGTTGTCTGGTTTGTACAGCTTCGTGTGTGGGGGCCAGGGGGGCCGCCACCACTACAGGATGCTTCTGCCGTTGAAGGTTGTTGTTCGGCCTTTTCCCCCGGTTCGGGGAAGGGGGAGCTGTGTTTCTATCCGGAGAATCAGTTTGTATGCATCTATCCACCATAAAGGGATCTGTTTGAATTTCCCTCTCAACTGTCATGACGTTTGTGGTGCCCGAAAGCGACCTTAGAAATTCCTTAAATTTATTAGCCCTCACAGCATCCCTCCTTCTTTTACTCGGAGACTTGTGTTTGAGCATCCTGTTAGCTGCGCTCTGCTCAGCCATAGTCAATTCTCGAGATCAGGCGTTGTTAAAGCATCCGGTAAGTGGGGCAGTTCCGTCCCGTGGCACCACAGGATTTCTTCCCACGATTTTTACACGGAATGCAGACCCCCGTTGTTTTACATTCCTTGCGGTTGTGGCCCTTCTCACCGCACCTGGAGCAAGCCGACCCCCTGGTGCAGTGCCTCAGAATGTGGTCCAGGTGGCCGCAGTTATGGCATCGAGGTACCACGATATAGTCCCTGGTGTTAATGGCATGAAAGCCTACATATAGTCTGCCCATTGCTCTAATTCGTTTCCATAATTGCGGAGAGACCTCGGCCACGTGGTGTACCACATCACGATCTCGAGGTCCCGTTTTAAATTTCAACTTAAAGGAGTTTTTAAATTCTTGCTCATTGATGTCATCGAAATTTTGTGATCTGACTGTCTCATGTAGCTCCTCATTGGTCATAACCGTAGGTACATCGTACAATATTACTAAAGGGTTTCTTTTTCTAGGTGGCTCACACTTAACGACTGCATTTAATTTTTGATTATTCAAAAGTTTCTCTTTATCCTCCTCACTAGCAACTTCCACTATGACAGAGTTTCTACTGGGTTTGACCTTTTTGATTTTAATTTTGTCCTCCACCGGGTCTATTGTTGTTGTTAGCAGCTCTTGTAGTCTCTTAACGCTGGTGTCTTGGCCAGGCAGAGTCCTCAAGAAGACTGCTGTGTCTGACCGTTTAGCAACCTTTTCTATAGTCTCCTTTGTTGAATTCTGTTTTGTTGGCGCCTGTGCAGCCACAGCCGCCCAAGTCTTGCTGGGTTGTTTTCTTAACCTTTCATTCTCCTTTGTAAGCTCCATTACGCGGCCTTCCAGTCTTGCATGAGCTATGGCCCAGGCCGATAGCTCATTTTTAATTGTGTTAAGAGCCGCTTGACTTATCTTCCCATTTTTTACATTTTGCTCTAAGAGCATGGTTATTCTGGCATGTCTCTGTACAACGCTCTCATCGTCTGCCTGTCCCATCCCGTCCTGTGGTGAGGGAACAGACATCATAGAAGCCCGTAAAGGCGCACTCGTATCACTCGCTTCGGTTTCAGCCATCATAGGTAACGAGTGATAAAGAAGTGGGAGCCCGTCTCTTGCCCCGGACCGGCTCCTCTGGCATGGGGGGGGGGGGGGGGGGGACTATTGCAGCTCGCCCACCGACCTCGCCCCTAGGTCAAGGGCACTCCAGAGCTGCAGGGTTCAACGCGCCGTTGCCAGCGCACTGGTCCCCGTCGAAGGCCTCGTCGTCGACGATTTCACTCGACGCTCCTCGGCAAGTGCACCCCGCACTCCGGAGAGGCGGATGCACCCCTCGCCCTTCGCCGCCTACTAGCCCGAGTTTCCACCTGAAGGCCGAGGACCCACTCCTACTCAGGTGGTGGGTCGGTCCCCCAGTCGTTCGGCGGTCTGGGCCCATCTAACCTAGCCCAGGCGATGTCACCACCTCCTGGGTTTGGCAGAACACGCCCCGGTTACCCAGGGGCGCGGCGAAGCACCCTTGCCGACTCGCGCCGCGATCCCACGCCGACAAACGAGGTCGCCGGCATGCAAAGCACCTGCTGGTCTGTGCCCTGCGAACAGAAAGGGACTGGTGTTCGGTCCCTCGACACAGCTCCCCCTGTGCCACGCACCCTTCGCTTTCGCATCGGGTTGGGTCGCAGCTCTCCCTTTTGTCGCAAGGCAGAATGCCAAGCTTAACATCTGGCACCACGAGAAGGCGGAAAGAGGCACAGTCTTGGGCTGTAGCGCATGGCTTCCAGTTTTCGGCTGCCAAGACCTGCGTTATGCATTTTTGCCGGCGACGCATTGTTCACCCTGAGGCGCGGCTTTATCTTGACGGCGAACCTCTTGCTGTGGTGGAGACACATAGGTTTTTCGGTGTGGTTTTTGATGCTCGGTTGACTTAGCTCCTACATATTCGGCTGCTTAAACAGATGTGTTGGTGGCATCTTAATGCTCTGCGATGCTTGAGCCACACCAGCTGGGACGCCGACCGATCTACCCTCTTACGGCCCTACCAGGCGTTAATCCAGTCCCGTCTGGATTATGGGAGCCAGGCTTATGGTTCAGCATCCCCTTCTGCGTTGTGGGTGCTGGACCCAATCCTTCACAGCGGGATACGCCTTGCCACTCGTGCTTTCCGGACCAGCCCTGTGAACTCCTTACTTTTTGAGGCAGGTGTCCCTCCACTGCAGTTAATGCGCCAACGTTTACTGGCCGCTTATGCTTCCCATGTTTTTAGCTTGCCCGGGCATCCTAATTATCGTCTCCTGTTCCCTCAGTTAGTCGTCCATCTCCCAGAACGTCGGTCCCGGTCGGGTTGTACGATCGCGGTCCGAGTCAGAGAGCTTCTCTCAGGGCTTGAGGTTTTCCCTCTTCCACCTCCTATCCGGGCTCCTCTGCGTACACCCCCGTGGTCCGTGCCCCGCCCTTGCCTTCAGCTTGAAGGCCCGAAGGTCTCAGCCCCTCTGGAGGCCTCCCGCCGCCGCTTTCTTTCCATTCTTGCCACGTATCAGGGCTCTGGCGTCGTTTACACTGACGGTTCGATGGTTGCTGGTCGTGTTGGTTATGCTCTGACTCCAGGGGACCATTACGAACAATATTCATTGCTGGCTGGCTGCTGCGTTTTCACTGCTGAGTTGGTCGCCATCTTTCGTGCCCTAGAGTATATCCGCTCCTGCTCAGGTGAGCCCTTCGTTATCTGTAGCGACTCCCTGAGCAGTTTACGAGCTATCGCCCAGTGCTTCCTTCCCTCTCGTCTGGTGATGGCTGTCCAGGAGTCCCTCCACACTCTTGCCGGTTGCGGCCGCTCTGTGATCTTTGTGTGGACCCCAGGCCATGTTGGGATACCCGGCAATGAACATGTTGACAGCCTGGCCAAACAGGCCACCAGTAAACCATCTCTGGACATTGGCCTCCCGGAGACTGATTTGCGAGCGATCTTACGCCGCAAAGTAGTCGAACTTTGGGACACTGAATGGCGCAACCTGACCACGCCAAACAAACTCCGTCCTATCAAGGAGACGACGTATGTGTGGCGGTCATCCATGCGAGCCACTCGCAGGGACTCAGTAGTCCTTTGTCGGCCTCGCATTGGCCACACCCGCTTGACACACAGCCATTTACTGCGTCATGAGGACCCGCCTCTATGTCGCTGTGGGTCGGCTTTGACAGTGGTCCACATTTTGTTGGCCTGTCCCCTTTTAACTGTGCTCAGGCAGACGTTTGCGGTGCCTGATACGCTCCCTGCCCTATTAAAAGATGACACTGCTGTGGCAAGCTTAGTTTAGCGTTTTTTTCGGGCAGGGGGATTTTATCACTTAATCTAAGTGTATGTCCTTTTTGTATTGATTCTGGCTTTTGGCCTACGATTTTAGTCTGAGTTTTTAAGGTGTTTCTCGGTGGTTGGCTTTTCCTTTTTTTGTCTCTATGGTCGGCCAACCACTTTCACTTCCTTTTGTCTGGTCTCTGCCTAAGTCTTTCTTGTCCTGTGTCGTCTGTCGTCTTTTCCATTGTCGTTTTTCTTCTGTGTGGGTGGTTTTAAGTTTTGGAAAAAGGGACCGATGACCGTAGCAGTCTGGTCTCTTTAATCCCACAAACCAACCAATCTACATACCTGTCTTACACACTTTTTAATCCGAGCACTTCATTCTTGGTCTTCCAGTTTGATTATTCCCTCTTGTTTCCTGTACATATTGTACATTACTCGCGTTTCCATATAGGTTACCGTTATTTTTCTCGGAATTTCGAACGTCTTTGCATCATTCTACGTTGTCCAATGATTTTTCCTGGTCGACACGTATTATGAGCGTGTCTGGATTTTCCTTCAGTCTTGTTTCCGATATCAGCTGCAACATCAGAACGGCCTTTGTGGTGTCATTATCTTTCCTAAAGCCAAACCGATCGTCATCAAACAGAATCTCAATTTTCTTTTCTATTCCTCTGTATACTATTCTTCTCAGGAACTTGGATGCATGAACAGTAAAGCTGATTGTGCGGTAATTCTCGCACTTGTCGGCTATTTCTATCGTCTAAATCGTGTGAATGATGCTTTTCTGAAAGTCTGATGGTATATAATCAGTCTCAAACATTCTGCACACCTACACGAATAGTCGTTTGTTGCCAATTCCCCCAGTTATTTTAGAAACTTCGACGGAATGTTATCCATCCCTTGGACCTTATTTGTTCTTAAGTCTTCCAAAGCCCTTTTAAATTATGATTCTACTACTGGATCCCCTATCTCTTCCCTGTCGACTCCTGTTCCTTCTTCTGTTACGTGAATAGATATATCATACCTCTCGCAGAGGCCTTCAATGTTCTCTTTTCACCTATCTGCTCTCTCCTCTGCATTTAACAATGGAATTGAACTCGTAATGTTGCTCTTAGTTTCTATATGCTGGATCAGTCCTCTCGATAGTCATTTCTTTTTCGATTTCTTCACATTTTTCATGCTCCCATTTTGCCTTAGTTTCCCCGCATTTCCGCTTAATTTCGTTCCTAAATCACTTGTATTTCTGTATTCCTGAATTTCCCTCAACATTTTTGTACTTCCGTCTTCCGTCAATCAGCTGAAGTATTTCATCTTTTATCCATGGTTTCTTCTGAGTTGCCTTCATTGTACTTACTGTTTTCTTTCCAACTTCTCTCATTTCCTCTATAGACATATCCATTCCTTTTCAATTGTACTGCGTACTGAACTATTCACTATCGTAGTGTATATAGCATCAAAGAACTTCAAGAGTATTTCTTCATTCTTTAGTACATCCTTTTCACACTTCTTCTTGCACTGATTCTTTCTGATTAGTCTCTTAAACTTTAGCCTTCTTTCCATCACTACCAAACTGCGACCTGAGTCCAGACTGCTCCTGGATACGCCTTACAATCCAATATCTGATTTCGGAATTCCTGTCTGACCATGACATAATCTAACCTCCTGCTCTTGTGAATCTTAACAGAGTATTTCGCTATTACTAGCTAATGTTTATTGCAGATCTCAGTTAGCCTTTCTCTTCTCTCGTTTCTACTACCAAGTCCATATTCTCCCGTAAAACTTTCTTCCACTCCCTCCTCCAACACTACATTGCAGTGCCCCGTGATTATCAGATTTTCGTCTCCCTTTTCTTACTGAATTTCCCTTTCAATATTCTCGTATACTTACTCTATCTCTTCATTCTCTGCTTGTGGCATGTTGGCACGTACATCTGAACAACTGTTGTCCATGTTGGTCCTCTGTTGATTCTGATAAAAACGAGCCTATACTGAAATGTTCACAGTAGCCCATTCCCTGTTCCACTTTTGTATTCATAGCGAATCCTACTCCCGTTGTACCTTTTTCCAGCTATTGACGTTACCGTATACTTGTCTGGCCAGAAATCATTGTCTTCCTTTTATTTCACTTCACTGACCCCCACCTAGAGTCAGACTTTGCAATTCTCTTTTCAGATTTTCTGGTTTTCCTATCATGTTCAAACTTCTGACATTCCACGTCCTGACTTGTAGAACATTATCCTTTCGTTGGTTATTCAATCTTTTTCTCTTAATCATATCTACCCTTTCAGTCCTCTCCCAGAGACACGATTGGCGCTAGTCCGGAATCTTTTTTCAGTGGAGAGATCATCATGACACTTTTTCAATTACAGACCACATATCTTGTAGATACATACTACGCATCTTTAATGTGGTGGTTTTCTCTGCCTTCTGCATCCTCATGCCGTTGATCATCGCTAATTCTTCTTGCTGTATGGGTAGTTTCCCACCCCTAGGGCAATTGAGTGTCCTGAAGCTCTGTCCGCTCCTCTGCCCTTTTTGTGATGGCAGTTAGCTGAATCAGGGCTCATTCACTAAAACACCGGATTGTCTACACATACATAGCAGACAAGGGTATGGGCTTTTACTGTAAGTTCCTGGAGGTGGCACCATACTCCGTGTAACAGCGGCTCAATTGCAGTGGAGTGCATAGACACTGACAAGGGCAATCTTGCTTCGCAGAGCGATCGATAGCGACCGTACTCCCTGCATATGTCCATTGTTCGTAATCTACGAAGTTGAGCTGGGGAGAAGGGGCATGATGATGTTAACGAAGGACTGAGGACGATCAAAGCCCACTGAACCAAGGCTCCATTCAAGCAAAATGTCTCAGCCAGTGTCATGACATTGTGATAATCACCGAGAGCTGTCTGGATGTTGCTGTCGCCACCGAGAAATGTCTGGTCCATAGAGACGACTTGAGGCAGCACACTCTTAATGCAGGCAGCAAAAATCCTCTTAAAGATATTGAAATCGCTGTTGAACAGCATAAGAGGCCAGTAATGAATGGTCAGCGCCCCTTCTGGCAAACAGCTTGGAGGCTGATATATGGATGCTTCGTCAGAGGTGGGTGATGTCTGCACTGCAGGTGTCATGAGTTCTTCGTACTTCGTAAACCATCAGGCCACCATAACAACATTGAAAGTATGATCAAACTCTATCGGGAGACCATCTGTGCACCATGATTTGTTGGTCGTCCCTTTGCAGAGAGTGTCAAAGATGTCCTCCGACGTTATGCGGTTCGTGAGAGTCGCTACAGAGTTTCCATCAACGGCCCGAGACAACAGGTTGAGGACATCACCCATCTCTAGAGCGTAGTGGCCTTCTGTGGCGTAGAACCACCGCTAATGATCCAAAAAAGCGTCGGCGATATTCTTTTCGTCCATCAGAAACCAGCCGTCTATCATACCTAGCGAGGGGATCAACAGTCTGCGACATGGGCAGCACTGAAGGATAATGCGATGCATGGAGAGCGGTTCACCCCAGATCCTGTCCTGACTATAGGGATAGGCGCACATAAGTATGCACTCGTGACGGCATGGTATAAGTGTAGAGATGTTAGTATACAATCGCCGAACCTCAGCCTGACGTCCTGGCGATGGTGGTTGGCTGGATGTCTCTCATAGCAGCATAAAATGATATTCCATAGTTTGCCGTTGCCAACACAATGGCTGTCGACCACAGTGCATAATCGCGCACTGCAAAGCAGATTTTGCACAATGGAGGCACCACCAAATCATGGAAGGAAACGCTGGATACCGACTCTTACAGTTCCTGCATGTATCCACTAACTTTTAGCGATACTCCGGATCCTCAAGGAGCATAGCATTCATCTTCCATGAGCTCCTGCTCTGTCACAACTCTGTCTTGGGGCGGACTCGGTAAAGGCTGTTGGCCATATCTCAGCATGAAGCATATCCGCCATAAATCCCTAGGATACACAAACCCTGTCGAGATCACTAGTCATATGTCAGGTAACATATGTGCATCACTGTCTTGCGCCAGCACGTGCAAAAACGCGGCATTTGACCTTTGGTGACCAATCACAATTGAAGTCAACCCCCAGAACGACATTATCATAGTGACCTTCTCTGCAAAGTTTGAATGCTCTCTCCTCTTGTCCTTACTGAAGGGAACATACATGTACAAGATCCTGACACCCCAAAATGTGATAGGAAATCCTCATACTGATGAGAGGCGGTTCACACCATCGATCACGATGCCTTACTTCATGAGAATGGACATAGCGTTGTCATTTTCTGTTCACGGTGTCTTGTAAACATCATATCCATAAACAGAGGAGAAATGGTCAATGTCCACTTCCAGTAGGGGTGCGAGATCCACCACACATATGTTGCAAAAGATCTGCATCTTAAGCCTTGAACTGACGGTATTGAGGTTCATGGTGCCGAGATCTGGTAGGCCTGGCAAGGGAAGACAGTTGGGATGAGTGCAGGCAGGAGACCTGAAGAAGGCCCCATCATCAACAATGGGTCCCCTCCGATATCCATCGGTATTTAACTCCTGTGAAGTGACGCAACTGCAACCAGTTTAGCTACTGTGTCAGGTGTCACATTCACAACATAATCGGCTCACACAATCATGTTTGTGCAGAGATTATCCTGCTGACAGGAGGTAGGTCACACCCTCAATATGATGCCTTCCTTCATGAGAATGGCTGTACTGCTGCCACTGTCCGCGCACAGCATCTTGTAAACATCATATCCATAAATAGACAGGAGCTGGTCAAGGCACTCATCTGTTAGGAAGGTTACGTTAAGATCCACCACACACAACATGTTGTGAAATATCTGCAATTTAATTCTTGAAACGATAGTATTAAGGTTGATGGTGCCAAACCAGTAGGCCTGACACAGTGAGGCAGCGTTGTTGGCACTCGTTGAGAGGGGTGGAGGTGGTGGACCTGAAGAAGGTTTCACCATTGACAATGGGTACCCTCCGATATCCATCGGCTTTTAAATGTCCTTATGTGGCATACCTGCAACCACTTTAGTTATGATGGCAGGCGTCATGTTCTCCACATCATTGGTCCATGCAGTTGGGCTTGTGTGGTGATAATTCCACAGAACGAACAGGATGGCTGAAGGATGCAGCATATCCGTGATGTGGACAGATCCCAAATCCATGTGCAGTCTGTCATCCAGGAATATGGCACGGTGAGAGGCCGCCTACGAGTTCGCTGCCGATTGAATCCCATCAAGGGAACCAACTATCACATCTTTCTGCTGTCGGTGGTCGCTACCATTAAGATCTTTGTCCTCAGTGGACCTCGTCCAGCAGGTATCAGACAGAGCCAGATGGCATTTCTTCTGTTCCTTCGAAGTCCATTGTTTTCGGACGTGAGTCTCAGTATCCAACAATAAGTCAGGGTCATTGCCCTCAAGAACAAAAGAGGTGATCCTCACCCCCAAGTCTGTGGAGGCCTACCTCTCCTTCAGGGATGTTCCTCCTCCTCACTGCAAGAATAGTGCTGAGGGCAGTGTGGACTGTCCATGCTTAGTGCCCTGCCATCGCTTTGGGTGCTGCTCATGGTCATTTAGAGATGTTACTTCTGTCAACAGTTGATGAACATATGGTACAGATTGAAGAACCCCTATGTGTCAGCGGGATGATTGTCAGACCGGTCGACATCTTCTCCTCCTCTGGTGGCATTTGCATGATGTGACACTGTGAGATCTGAGGTGTCCGTCCTGACCACACCCCAAACACGTCTTTGGATGAGCGTCGTAAATTAAGTTGTTATGGCAGCTGCCTACATGCAAATAGGACACGAAATGTTTTTAAGGTCTTTGCATATCAAGCATACCCTGTTCAGAACTGGGTATGTGGTAAACTGTGCCAATTCTACAGTCATGCATTTCCCAATGCCATAGCGTCTAAATGCTGTGATCACAATCTCTGCTGGCTCCTGAAATAACAACTCGGACACATGTCCAACCTGTGGCCGAGACCATGTGGAACATTTTCATTGGGCCAATATTTCCATCTGATTGTGTGAATTGAAGGACATGCTTCTTACTGAGAATGCTTTCACAAGCCACGTGGTCCACCAGTTTCACATAGATCACACTACTCACGATGGAGAGTGAATCCCTGCTGGTTCTTAATAAGTAAAAATAGATCAGTTTCCAATGCTTTTCGTCATGCATACTTAGCTGTATAACTAAATTTCAATGTCGATTTTCATTTTGAAAACGTCATGGTGCATTGAAGGAAGTAAGTCGTATCGAGACAGCTGTAAACCAGAACAACAATGTGTTTGTGCTGTCAAGCATGGCCGTGAACAAGATGTCCTCGCCTCTCCACTGGCAAAAGCAGACTGTAAAACCATAGCCATCCAAGTACTCTTCCCAGTCTGTTGCGCAATACTAGTGTAACGCCACCTGGTCGTGAACCTCACTTGCCATTTCGGATTCCTGCAAGAGATGGGGCGAGCTGTGCATCTGCACTGAGGGATGTTGCCATAATATTATGGTTTATCTTTGCGTACCCTGGAAGTTAACTTACAGTTTGCTGCAGAGGGTAGAGGGTAGTTCGTGTGCCCCCTCCCCCTCGTTTCTTATTCTAGTTGCACGTAGAGCGCGGGAGTAACAGTTGGTAATTTTATTTTCGCGCAGTATGTGTAGGAGGAAGCAGTATGTTGTTTGACTCTTCTGTAACGATATGATCCTGGAATTATAACAATTAACATAATAACACACAATTCCTCTCTTGTAGCGTTTGTCACTGGAGTTTCCAGAGCACTTCCATACTTCCTAAACGAACCCATTACGAAATACGCTGGTCTTTTCTTCTCCACAAACAATACCTGGCACGGGATCCAGGATCCAGATTGAGGCTCGTAGGTCAGCGAGGACTTTGTAAGCTGCTCCCTTTGTGAGCACCTTCTTTTAGTGAGTGCCAAAGAGCCATCTCAGGTTCCTACAATTAATTTTATGCAGGCATTCAAATGTATGGATAATTAATGGATGTGCCTGTACCCACTGGTTGTTCTGTAATCGTGTAATCAAACAGTAACGGATCTTTCTGTCTGTTTATTCGCAGTGCATTTCATTTGTTTCTATTGAAGGTCAACAGACAATGCGTGCATAGAGCATCGGCCTTCTGCCGGTGTTCCTGCACTGCTGTAATTTCTTATTGTTTCACTTCTTTACATACAACAGCATCATGCGCACTTAGCCTTAAGAGGACTCCGCCGATTCCTACGATGTTATTTACACATATCAGTAGCAATGATTACATAACACGCCCTCTTCTTGAAACTTAAGCGCTCTTACTTGTTTGCCTACTGGTAGTTCGCTGAAGCTATCTTATTTGCTTAGAGAACCGATACTACCTCTACTACTGTATGAGACCCACATGTTACACGCCTTAACAATCCTGTCTTCTGAAATGAATCAACAGCTAATTTGCGCAACGGAATCTCTATTTTACGCCTGTCATGAACCTCGTAGAATCATGTGACGACAAACTTTTATCACACGTTGAAATAAAGAACATATATGTGTCAGGTGTTTGTGATGGAAGTCTACATACGGGTAGTAGAAGGAGATTCTGTGACCTTAGGAAAAGCAGTCCGAGGGTTACAGAAGATTATACAGTTGGTGTGTGATATTAGAGCCATAGTTTCAAAACAGTTTTTATTGAGAAGAAGATAAACGCAGTGGAGGTTCCAGTCACAATGTTAACATACACAGAACCGAGTACTAAAGGTACACGGTACGTGACTACCTGTTACGGAAGTTTTATAATTATAAATGGAGTTGAAAAATACATCGTTAACGGATATAAGGGAGTATAAGAAACGATTAGCGGAAGAGAGAAATTCGTAGTGGGCCAGAACACGTGTCGAAATTACGATTAGTCGTCAAGCACGCTAAGATCCGCGAAAACCAAGTAATATAAATACTACGACTACAATGAGCACATAGTGTGGCTCCAGTTTTAACCGGTAATGCATGTTAATGGAATGTTCAAAAGCGTTTTGTCTGTGCCTATCACCTCCTCCTTCCATGCTGTCCATCTGCTCGTCCCCTCTCCTTTCTCCACATTATCACACACACCACAGTAGGAGACTGATGGTTCTTATTCCTACAGCATTTCTTTCCAGGTTGTAACTAATGTGTGCATCAGATTTGACTGAAATCGTTCCAGGCGTTTAGCATAAGCTTTTTACCCATGGCTCTGCTCACATAGACAAGTTTCATTATCACTCAACGAAATGTTTATGACGCCATGTCTGCTGAACTATGTGTCGTACAATCATATATTTTTGTTGGTCCATTCGGCGGCAAATGTCGATACTGTGTGAAAAGTGTTGCAAATAGAGTTAGTAGCGTTGAAGGAATTAATTAAAACGTCATGCTTCAAATGGCAGATTCCCTTTCAATGTTTTGTGGGGGTCGTCAGAGAGAAAAAGTTTTGTAAAGGTTTCAGATTGTATTTAAGGACTGTTGCAAGTATCTGGTTGCTCTCATCTCATGGGTAACTAAAGTATAGGTATTCTCGCGACCTGGGCTGCACTGCTTTCTCATCCCCACCCCTTTGATATGCAGGTAATTCTTGCCCCCACTGTGATTCTTTCAGACAGTAAATGATACGTGTACCAAGTTTGGTTAAAGTCAGTCCTGTGGTTTAGGAGGATATGTGGACCATACATACATCATACACCTATTTTTGTAACTTGTTTGGTGTTAGGCGATCCTAAACCTGCCGTTAGAGAGCACGTTTATTTAGCGGCCTCGCTGATGCATTTCGCCAGTACACCTGGCTGACTCTGGTAAACAAACCTATTGCTTTTATTGCCTTGAATATCAGCACCGCTTTCAGAACAAATTAATACATCCCCATTACAAAAAAATGGTTCAACTGGCTCTGAGCACTGTGGGACTTAACATCTATGGTCAACAGTCCCCTAGAACTTAGAACTACTTAAACCTAACTAACCTAAGGACATCACACAACACCCAGTCGTCACGAGGCAGAGAAAATCCCTGACCCCGCCGGGAATCGAACCCGGGAACCCGGGCGCGTCCCCATTACACATGGCGACCTGGCGACCTTGTTCTGTGATTCCGCTAGACTCTGGAATCTCTGAAACGTTAGATTGCGAGCGTTGTATAATCTTAATTTTTTTTCCCTGCAGCCCTCAAACAACTTCTGCGTTGTTTCTGAGCAGACTTTCAAAAGATTCACGGCGTTGTTGAGCGGCGTTGTGTTGCTTGTCTTGTTGTTTTGTTTTCTATATTTGTTTGTTTTATATGTGTGCGTGTTTTTTTTTCTCGCTTGCAAATTGCACTGCTTCGATCAAAGATAAAAATTTGTTTTGCGTGTGAAAAAGTGATACTAGGTTGGGTACCTTCCGTGTAACTGTCGTAATTTTTGGGGGATACATTTATTGTGATCAGTGTGTTGCGTACCGGATATAAATTGAACTAATGCAGACACGTAACCAAGCTAAAAGTAGGCGGTCCAACAACTTAAGCAACATGGACCAAGGGGATAATTTGATTTCGAATATTAACGTGTCGGACGGTTTCGAAAATGCAATGGGGAATACTTCAGAGGAAATGCAAAACAGGACGAACGGGCTCACATCAGAGCCAGAAATTAATTTCCATCCAACTAACCAAATTTATTTGGGAGAACTCATGAAAGCCTTATAGCAACAAAATAAAGAAAACGCAGAGAAATCTGAAAAATCGATCCGTGAGCTAGGCGAACAAATGATACAGAAATGCGAAAAATCGATCCGCAAACTAGGCGAACAAATAGACGAATAACTAATCCAGCACTCAAATAAAGCCGACAAGTCGATGTAGAGAGTGTCCGATGATATCTCACAAAGAATCAACAATCTGGCAAGTGAAATAAAAAGTGATATTATGAAAGAATTAGGCCATACATTTGAACAAATCGATGATTGTCTGCAAGCCTTAGAACAGGGCAAGCGGAGTCGTGATGTGGAATCGAAAGAGAGTGAGGAACAGCTACTTAAGAATTTCCAAGCGCTGAGAGAAGGATGCCAAAGGGGACACCAGCAGGTACTCTCCAGGGTCCAGGAGGCGGAAACGCATTGTCCCATGTCCGTTAGCAACACAGTAGCGGACAACAGTCAAGCGATTCATGCACTCGAACAGCAAGTAGAACAATTGAAGCAGACTGGGGCGGAGGACAACAGACAAATACATGATAAGATTGTGGCATTAGCGGACATCGTAGGCACGATGAAGGTGACAGAGAGCGATAACAATACTGAACCGATAGTGGTCGCAGAAACCGAAGAAGTGCGTTCGCTTCTTAGATTTCAGAAGTGAACAGGCGACACAAAGCTGTAACAGGTGAATTACAAGAACGCGTGGTGCATCTGGAAAGCCGCATGGGGTGTGATTCCAAACTCGCCAATAGCAATGAAAATAGCCGTACGAACAGTGCAGAGAGGGACTCCGGCCACTAGGGAGATTTTGACGACAGGGAAGAATGTATTTTGAGGTGCAGACATGAGAAAAATAGGAACAGTCAAGGGCCTCGCTGGGAGGAAATGCGGGGATTTGATTTCAAACATTTCCTTACGGTGAGAAAGTTTGAGATATTTCGAAATTCGCAAAAAGGAATACATCCACGAGTATGGCTCGAGTAATTTGAATTCTTTCTTCCCCCCAACTGGGCAAGCTCACATAAGATAGAATATATGTGTGGCTATCTGGAAGGCGAACAGGCGATTCGAATGAGGTCAGCAGCGTGACACTGCAACTCCACTCGGGAGTTTTGACAAGCCTTTCTGTCCGCCTATTGGTCGGAAGCGGCACAAGATAGGGTCAAGCATGGCATAATTATGCTGCCAAATTTGAACCAGTCTGGTTTCGGCAGCCCAGCACGCCTATTCGACCACATGCTGCAGGCGAATCAACATCTATACGACCCATACGGGCCTGCGGAACTAATTGGGATATGCATCACCAAATTGCCGATGCACTTGCGCCACGTCATTCTTGCGGGACGATGCAAAGAGGACGTGGAAACGTTAAGACACTTCTCCAAGAGTTGGAATACAAAACAGGAGAATGCCCGCCTGATCAGGCACAAAGTTATTACGGGGCACAGCATCGCAACCGCAGTCGTGGCCGTAGTACTAATCAACGGCGTGACTGGTCGTCGCGTCGCAAACGGAACAATAATCGGGAACGGCCGTATTATTGGTGTAACAGTCGCGAACACAGGTGGAACAACGGAAATGATCGAGGACGTGGACAGGATCGTGAACGCAACAGTTACGGCAACCAGAATCGATACTAAGGTGAACACGGTGGCACTTCTCCAAGAGTTGGAATACAAAACAGGAGAATGCCCGCCTGATCAGGCACAAAGTTATTACGGGGCACAGCATCGCGACCGCAGTCGTGGCCGTAGTACTAATCAACGGCGTGACTGGTCGTCGCGTCGCGAACGGAACAATAATCGGGAACGGCCGTATTACTGGTGTAACAGTCGCGAACACAGGTGGAACAACGGAAATGATCGAGGACGTGGACAGGATCGTGAACGCAACAGTTACGGCAACCAGAATCGATACTAAGGTGAACACGCAATAAGAAAAGAGGCCACTGCTCGTAATGGTTTTCCGGTTAGGCGGCTGAACCTACCCCAGCATCTCCCAGCCAGTAATGCCACACGACTTACTCTTAACACGCCCAGCGCTACTTTTTCGTCTGGAGATATCTCTCCTTACTGTGCTCATTGAGGGCGGGTGCCTCCCCCTCGCAGCGGCAGCAACAGTGGGGAGGCAGAGCACCACATGATGTTAAAATTCGGCCGGCTAACCCTAGACATAATCCAGCAAATGGAAATGAACAAAACCGGCAATGACAAACGATCAGCGCAGAAGGCGCCCAATGGGAACAAATGCGCGACATGGCAAATGAGTACATATGGTATATAGAGAGGACAGTGAGGAGTAGAGAGGACAGTGATGAGAAAGAATTGATTAATTTACATTTGTGACATATGCATTTGGAATAATATACTGGTAAAAATAATGATAAAGATGTTTCTCTGTGATTGGTTGAAGTGATGTTTGTGGTTTTTCTTTTCTTTCCTTGTGCAATTAGGATTTAGGTTGGTTCAAATGTGAAGATAAAAGGTTTCTTTGTGAACGAGTGAAATGCTGTTTATGGTTTTTTTTGTGTAAATTGAAAAGAGTCGCTCCTGAGAGAAACAAGATCTGTGTTGAATTAATGCAAAAACTCATGGGAATATCCGATCTGTGGGTATTATGGGTCTGACAAACCCAGGTCCCCAGCTGTTAGTAGCCTTGTTTCCGATTGTCTGCTTTCAGTGCAATCGATCTGCAGCTATAGCTTGCTTGCTGGTGTGGCATGCATGCTTCTCTCTAGGTGTGAATGGAATCAATTTTGCGCTCATGTCGAGAAAGAGGCATGCACTTAAACGGGTGCCTCTATTTACCTAAGGGTCAAACACAGGCGCAGGGCAATCAGTCGCAATGCACCCAGATGTGAAAACTCCTTCCTGTAAGGCCAAACCCTCGCACGCAATAAGAAAAGAGGCCACTGCTCGTAATGGTTTTCCGGTTAGGCGGCTGAACCTACCCCAGCATCTCCCAGCCAGTAATGCCACACGACTTACTCTTAACGCGCCCAGCGCTACTTTTTCGTCTGGAGATATCTCTCCTTACTGTGCTCATTGAGGGCGGGTGCCTCCCCCTCGCAGCGGCAGCAACAGTGGGGAGGCTGGCGCCGCGGGCAGGTTGCGGGCAGCGCGTGGGTCACTGCGCCAGACAGGGCGACGCAATTAGAGGCCGCGCCGGGGGGCCAATCACGTGACGGCGCCGCAGACCGGCCCCGGGACAAAGCGGTCGGGGGGGGGGGGGGGGGGGGGGGAGGGCTGCCGGCAAGTAGCCTCACCCTGTACCACTGTCCTCTAGTGTACCGTACCGCACAGGGGCATCAAATCGCTACCTCCATGAATGGCTGTCCGCGATCAAACAGTGCCCACTCATTACCATCGCCTTGCACAGAGAGGGAGCAGTATGCTAGGGGTATCAATTTTTAGTAACCCAGCTATTTCTATAATTTTCAATAAAAACCATCACAAACAGGGCAAAATACTTGCGATATAATGAATCACCGTTGTTCTACCAGCAGTGATCAGCGACGTGGGTTTCCAGAAGGCAATAAGGCAATGGAAATGACTCCATTAAAGACACGTATGTTGTATCCATAGGACATTTGGATTTAACTGAAAAAGTTTCTTGGTGATATCTGTCATGGCAAAGCATTCCAAATTAGTTCCCTCTTTGGATCTCTAGAAGCTAACTGGCAAGGGTAAGGTGACCATGAGAAGAAGACTGAAAAACTAACGAAAGTCGGGGCGTGGAATGTCATAAATGTGAACATGTAACGGAACTAGAAAACTTTTAAAAGGAAATGCAGAAGCTAATTAATGAGGGTTAGTGAGGTGAAAGAATAAGAAGACAAGGATTTCACGTTACACAAATATGGCAGGAGACCATGGAATAAAAGGACTAAGATTCATTATGAAGAGGAAGATAGGGCAGAGTCAAAGTTACCACGAACAGTTCAGTGATACGGTTGTTCAGAATCGCAGGAAATCAAGCCCAACAACAATAGTTAAGGTGTTAATGCCGACGTTACAAGGTAGACAGAGTGTAAGAGGATAACGAACGGGTACTTCATTATGTAAAGGGAGATGAGAATCAAATAGTCATGGGTGATTGGAAGACTGTAATAGGGAAAGTTGCGGGGAAATACGGAACTGATAGTGGGAGTAAGACAGCCGCGCGGGATTAGCCGAGCGGTCTCAGGCGCTGGTCCCGGCGGAGGTTCGAGTCCTCCCTTCGGCATGGGTGTGTGTATTTGTCCTTAGGATAATTTAGGTTAAGTAGTGTATAAGGTTAGGGACTGATGACCTTAGCAGTTAAGTCTCATAAGCTTAGGGACTGATGACCTTAGCAGTTAAGTCCCATAAGATTTCACACACTTTCGAACATATTTTTGAGTGAGGCAAGAAAAAAATTAAAAGAATTTTGGCTAGTAATACCGAATACACAGTCCAAGAACCGCAAGAGGAAGTGATATACTTCATAAATGTCCAGAGACACTGGCCGATTACATCTGGAATAATTCATGGTTTGACATAAATCGGAAATCAGTTATTGGACTGTAGGGCATACTCAATAGCAGATACAGGCACAGACCACAATTTAGTAATGAAAAATAACATGAAGTTTAAGAGAATCGTCTAGAAGAATGTGGAAAGAAGAGGGATACTGAAGTAATGAGAGAAGGCGGCACACGTTATAAGTTTTAGAAGGAGCTAGGTACTTCAGTAATGGATGCCACAACAGGCACCTCAATTGTCGAGGAATGAACATCTACACAAAGGTTTATCACATACGTCAGGGCCGGCCGCAGTGGCCGACCGGTTCTAGGCGCTTCAGTGTGGAACCGCGCGACCGCTACGGTCGCAGGTTCGAATCCTGTATGTGATGTCCTTAGGTTAGTTAGGTTTAAGTAGTTCTAAGTTCTAGGGGACTGATGACCTCAGATGTTAAGTCCCATAGTGCTCAGAGCCATTTGAACCATACGTCAGGTGTCTGTGAAGAAAGTTTGGGTAACAGAAAAAATACTTCAGCTGATCGACGAAAGAGAAATAGCAGAAATGTTCAGGGAAAGAGGACAACGGCAACATAAGTCACTTAGAAAAGATATGAACAGGAACGACAGATTCATAATAAGTATAGAAAAGTCATGGAAACGTACGGGGCAATTTAGGGAAGGGGTGGGAGCATTAAGATCAGAATAGGAATTCGCCTCTTTTACTCCGTGGAGAGGGTGGATTAAGTGCGAAGTGTACTCTGAAAGTCTATGCAAGGGGGAGAACTTGCTCATGAGGTGACAGAAAAATAAATTACAATCGATATGAAAGACATAAAAGGATCCAGAAGTAGAGTCATCATTTAACATATATTTGTGGTACGTAATAAGTGAGAGGTGAGGTTGTTACTTTACTTGAAAACATATTATACTTTTATTTCAAAACCTCCGATTAGAAGAAACCAACAATATTCATAAATCTCGTTCAGTCACTCTAAAATAATACAATTTTAAACAGGAAAATGGATGTAGCTCCAAAACATGATCATCAATTACAAAAAGCAAATTCAGTAAGTTATGAAAGGCACCGCAATAAAACAAATTTGCAAATCGACCATTAAAAATGCATGGAAAAATACTTTTGTGACACTACTAAGCCTCAATAAGGTAAAAAGTATTCACTTTTTATATAGACAACATCCATCCGCATTTATGAACACAGTTAATAAAACTTATTATAACTTGTCCCAAAACTGAGCTCTGATTAAGTACAGCAATCAACAAGACTGGAGCCACTGCAGTCATAAACTTAACACACCCAATTCGCCTAAGGCCAGCCACACCAGTGGTTTCATGAATCAAGACCAGATCCTTACTGGATAACAAATAAGCCACCTGCGCATGTAATGATGTACAACAGGGTTCACAACTCCGAACAGACGACCATTGGCACGCTCGATCACCCAATGGCAGGCGCCACCGTTCGCGATAGCCAGCAAAGCAGACGTGTCCTGTCAGGGCTCCTGCAGTCTGGACTCTGCCGACGGTCGCTGCAGGTTCCAAGCTCGTGGCCGAAGAGAGCTTCTGTCGTCACTCTACGGCAGACTGCAGGCAGCTTCGTTTGGGAGGCGCCGCAGCCTCGCTGCCACGGCGTCGCCCACAGCGCCGCCCAACAGCGCTCGCGGCAGAGGCGAACCCTGGAGTCCGAATGCATCGCTACTTTCGGCGACTATTGAGCGAACGCAGTTTGGAAGCCCTCATATCAGATAAGTAGAAGGGATGAATGACGTTCCTTTGGAATTTCTGAAATCACTTGGGGAAGGGGTAACCAGCATCGCCAGCTTCCAGGAAATTTTCCACCTCGTTCAAAAATTTGAAGCGCCTCTCCCTTCCCCACCTCCACGTCCTCCTCGCATGTATGGATGTAGTCAACAATGTTATTTCTCCGCGACGCATTTTTCCACATAGCACACTTACTCAGACGTCTCTTTCACATGAATAAATCTTTAAGACCGGAGGCAGGTATGGGGCACTCCGTGAAACACAAGTGAAACGTTAACAGTGTAATACATCTTGAGTCATAACTCCAAAATTATGTCACTCAAAAAGTATGAAAGTAAGATCCGTTCGGTTTTTCTCTTCTCCTGAGCAGAGAGCAGCGTGCGGTGGCGAGAGAGAACACCATCACCGCTGCGGATAGAGAACAAGTGGAAAGCAGAGGCAAATAGAGTTCTCGGAAACCTTCCAGCATTATAGAATAACCTTGCTTCGAACGTTCACGGTTTGCGCTTCGTACCAATTGGTTTAGCTTGTGTAAACGACGTACGGGAGAGATGTGTTTTGTTAAAGTGCAAATTTACGTAAACGTTTATCTTCACGAGTAGTTCTCGTTAATAGAACACGAAGACAAAAAAACAAAAGCACAGCTGCTCACTGAGCGCTAAACGACTGTTCACGCTGAGCAGCGGTAGACCGCATACGTTGATAGAAATTGCAAAAGCCACGAAACGTCCGAATTAAGTCAACGAATTCCGTGTAGAACAACGGGCCTCAGTCAACAAGAAATACTGAGCAGACTGCAGTATGTGAAAAAGTACCTCCAACAATTGGTTTGCGCTGGCGGGTGACATTTGGCAATCTGGTTGGCCATTCAACAATACAAATGTAGGCCTACCCTAGAACAAACGTTTATTACGCAAAATACTGAAAAAACGCTATATATATATATATATATATATATATATATATATATATATATATATATATATATATATATATATGCATATATATAACCTTGCTTCCAACGTTCACGGTTTGCGCTTCGTACCGATTGGTTTAGCTTGTGTGAACGACGTACGGGAGAGATGTGTTTTGTTAAAGTGCAAATTTACGTAAACGTTTATCTTCACGAGTAGTACTCGTTAGTAGAACACGAAGACAAAAAAAAAACAAAAGCACAGCTGCTCACTGAGCAGTGTAAATACACGTTTACGCACTTACCTTATATTACATTTACTTTCTTGCTTAGGCATCAGCGAGTATGAAAGTGGGAGCGGCGCCATCAAGACAGTCAGTTTTACCCCTTACGATGGTCATGGGGGTAATCACTGAGGAGCTTGACTTGACACAAAGGCGTGCCTTACCCATTGATGAGCTCAGGAATCTTTTAATCAGTTTAGGTTACGGTATAGTTGAGTCTTCAAGGACAGTGGGGACAGTGTTTGTTTTAATATTCGAAAAACTTCTTTCTCCATTTGCCACTGTCACCGGTTGTGTTAGCAAAATTCGTAAGATACATTCACGATGGGCACAAAGCCATATTTTCGAGTGAGTCTTTACCCCTCATGTCCTCCAAAGGTATTTTCATTTCCTCCAATTGTTTTAAGACTACCTCCGTAGTCGCCAAACCAAATGTACCAGAGGCACAAAGCAAAGAAAATGTTCACTAATATTTGTATCGCAAATGTCAACATTATCAAAATTCACATTAACGAAATAGACCATCACATTTGCTCAACAGCAGAATTATCTAGTGTACAGTCCAAAATTTTAAAATAATAGCTAGCAGTTTTCAATAAGGACTACATTTTGTTTCTAATTTTGTGACAATGTGTAAATAATTGTATTTTTTTTCCCAGATACTGGTTAGCCTTACCTTCATCACTAGTTGTTCTCTTTATATGCTCGCGTGGAACTGAATCAGATTTTCCAAATAATTCGAACAGCCATAAGGAATTTTCGTTGTCGCCATTGAACATTTTGTCTGAAGTTCCTCTTATTCAAAACACTGTCTAGCCAAAAAATGAATAATTGCTGTAAGTACTTAGTTACACCTTTCCAGTGCCGTATTGACACATTTAACATCTGCAGATTTCTTGCATCGATAGTATTGCCAGATTTTAAACGTCTGGAATACTCCACCTACTTTCTGTGCGGTTGTAATGCCCTTGCGACCTAAGGTGGTTAGATAATGTCTCATAAATGTGCTGCCAATTACCGTAACCACCTGAAATGAGTAATATTTTAATGTTCGGAAAGAGCTTGTAGCAGAAACGAGTAACATCTGCTAACCATTTTCTCTGAATAATGTCTCCGTCGCACAAACGGTAAATACACTCCTGTAAATGGAAAAAAGAACACATTGACACCGGTGTGTCAGACCCACCATACTTGCTCCGGACACTGCGAGAGGGCTGTACAAGCAATGATCACACGCACGGCACAGCGGACACACCAGGAACCGCGGTGTTGGCCGTCGAATGGCGCTAGCTGCGCAGCATTTGTGCACCGCCGCCGTCAGTGTCAGCCAGTTTGCCGTGGCATACGGAGCTCCATCGCAGTCTTTATCACTGGTAGCATGCCGCGACAGCGTGGACGTGAACCGTATGTGCAGTTGACGGACTTTGAGCGAGGGCGTATAGTGGGCATGCGGGAGGCCGAATTGCTCAACACGTGGGGCGTGAGGTCTCCGCAGTACATCGATGTTGTCGCCAGTGGTCTGCGGAAGGTGCACGTGCCCGTCGACCTGGGACCGGACCGCAGCGACGCACGAATGCACGCCAAGACCGTAGGATCCTACGCAGTGCCGTAGGGGACCGCACCGCCACTTCCCAGCAAATTAGGGACACTGTTGCTCCTGGGGTATCGGCGAGGACCATTCGCAATCGTCTCCATGAAGCTGGGCTACGGTCCCGCACACCGTTAGGCCGTCTTCCGCTCACGCCCCAACATCGTGCAGCCCGCCTCCAGTGGCGTCGCGACAGGCGTGAATGGAGGGACGAATGGAGACGTGTCGTCTTCAGCGATGAGAGTCGCTTCTACCTTGGTGCCAATGATGGTCGTATGCGTGTTTGGCGCCGTGCAGGTGAGCGCCACAATCAGGACTGCATACGACCGAGGCACACAGGGCCAACACCCAGCATCATGGTGTGGGGAGCGATCTCCTACACTGGCCGTACACCACTGGTGATCGTCGAGGGGACACTGAATAGTGCACGGTACATCCAAACCGTCATCGAACCCATCGTTCTACCATTCCTAGACCGGCAAGGGAACTTGCTGTTCCAACAGGACAATGCACGTCCGCATGTATCCCGTGCCACCCAACGTGCTCTAGAAGGTGTAAGTCAACTACCCTGGCCACCAAGATCTCCGGATCTGTCCCCCATTGAGCATGTTTGGGACTGGATGAAGCGTCGTCTCACGCGGTCTGCACGTCCAGCACGAACGCTGGTCCAACTGAGGCGCCAGGTGGAAATGGCATGGCAAGCCGTTCCACAGGACTACATCCAGCATCTCTACGATCGTCTCCATGGGAGAATAGCAGCCTGCATTGCTGCGAAAGGTGGATATACACTGTACTAGTGCCGACATTGTGCATGCTCTGTTGTCTGTGTCTATGTGCCTGTGGTTCTGTCAGTGTGATCGTGTGATGTATCTGACCCCAGGAATGTGTCAATAAAGTTTCCCCTTCCTGGGACAATGAATTCACGGTGTTCTTATTTCAATTTCCAGGAGTGTATAAGTTTTAGAAGTAAAGCGACGATTACAATCAGTTTTGAAACAGCCGTCAAATTCAGTTTTTTGTTCTGGAGAGCCTCTTTTGACTATGAATTTCCTGAATAAATCGTCTATTTTGTCGAGCCATTTTGCGGGATTTGAATACGCTGGCATTTACCATTTCTTCTTTATACTAAAGTTTCTTCCCTCTGTAGGGTCTTTTAAGCTAGCGCAGGTACATTTCAACTGTGTGCAGGTGCATGGTAGAAACTGAGCTGACAGCACTTTCACTATCAAGGTCTGCTATTGTGTAAGATGCGCCCAAGGTGTCCTGTTCCTGCACTTCATTTGTAAGCTTCTACACAGTACCGTAGGTAAGTCCCACTAAGACACCACATTTTATGAATAATTTACATTTCCAACTTGTTCCCACACTTCTTCTTTTATGCAAAACTTTCAGTATCTTGTTTAATTCCGTATGTTGTTAAAATTTAAGATTTTGCCGCCACAAAAATCCTGCCGTCCTGGGTGGTCGCCCTGTTCGCCCCTCTCTAGAGCCTGTCCTGGAAGCCATGTTGCTGTGGAATCTATGAGACTGGAGACATACTATCATACTTTCGGAAAATACCACCCCCACTCCCTCCTCCCCCCCCCCGGCGGCCGCTTCCACCCCCCCCCCCTCCCCCCCCCCCCCCCCCGTCCCTAAGATATCAAGGGCAGCTAAATGGGAGCGAGCAGTATTGCTCTTTCAGCTTAACAACTCATGCATCCAAGTTGTTGCCGAGAATACGAGGGGTAAACAGAAAGTAAATTCCGATCACTCACAAAGTGCAAACCACAGTGAAACAGTTGCTGTTGTCCTATTTGTTTCGACCCTCATATATTTTCCTAGGTAGCAGAATTACTTATCTTCTTCAGCTTGATGTAACGTTTCTCGTAAATCTCGCTTCTACTGATGGTCAGTACTTCTGCCTTTCTCGATTTATCCCCACTCCTTACTGTGCGAGCACTGAAATGTTCATTCCATTAAACAGGTTCTGTACTTCATTTTCACTTTCACTGAAAATGCCAATATCAACAGAGAATCTTATCAGTAGTATCATTTCACCCTGAACTTTAATCAAACTCTTGAAGTTTTCTTTTATTTCTGTAATTGCCTCGTTGATGAAGGGTGAAAGATTGTTTTCCTGTGCTACACCTTTGAAACCTGTTTTCTTGATCTTCCAGTTTTATTGTACCCTTTTGGTTCTTGTACTTTTTTTTTTTTTTGGTCATCAGTCTACTGACTGGTTTGAGTAGCACTTGCGACCTACGTCCTCAATTATTTGCTTGACGTATTCCAATCTCTGTCTTCTCTACAGGTTTTCCCCTCTACAGCTCCCTCTAGTACCATGGAAGTCATTCCCTCATGTCTTAGCAGATGTCCTATCATCCTGTCCTTTCTCCTTATCAGTGTTTTCCACATATTCCTTTCCTCTCCGATTCTGCGTAGAACCTCCTCATTCCTTACCTTATCAGTCCACCTAATTTTCAACATTCGTCTATAGCATCACATCTCAAATGCTTCGATTCTCTTCTGTTCTGGTTTTTCCACAGTCCATGTTTCACTACCATACAATGCTGTACTCCAGACGTACATCCTCAGAAATTTCTTCCTCAAATCAAGGCCGGTATTTGATATTAGTAGACTTCTCTTGGCCAGAAATGCATTTTTTGCCATAGCGAGTCTGCTATTGATGTCCTCCTTGCTACGCTCGTCATTGGTTATTTTGCTGCCTAGGTAGCAGAATTCCTTAACTTCATTGACTTCGTGACCATCAGTCCTGATGTTAAGTTTCTCGCTGTTCTCATTTCTACTACTTCTCATTACCTTTGTCTTTCTCCGATTTACTCTCAAACCATACTGTGTACTCATTAGACTGTTCATTCCGTTCAGCAGATCATTTAATTCTTCTTCAATTTCACTCGGGATAGCAATGTCATCAGCGAATCGTATCATTGATATCCTTTCACTTTGTATTTTTATTCCACTCCTGAACCTTTCTTTTATTTCCATCATTGCTTCCTCGATGTACAGATTGAAGAGTAGGGGCGAAAGGCTACAGCCTTATCTTACACCCTTCTTAATACGAGCACTTCGTTCTTGATCGTCCACTCTTATTATTCCCTCTTGGTTGTTGTACATATTGTATATGACCCGTCTCTCCCTATAGCTTACCCCTACTTTTTTCAGAATCTCGAACAGCTTGCACCATTTTATATTGTCGAACGCTTTTTCAAGGTCGACAAATCCTATGAAAGTGTCTTGATTTTTCTTTAGCCTTGCTTCCATTATTAGCCGTAACGTCAGAATTGCCTCTCTCGTCCCTTTACTTTTCCTAAAGCCAAACTAATCGTCACCTACCGCATTCTCAATTTTCATTTCCATTCTTCTGTATATTATTCTTGTAAGCAGCTTCGATGCATGAGCTGTTAAGCTGATTGTGCGATAGTTCTCGCACCTGTCAGCTCTTGCCGTCTTCGGAATTGTGTGGATGATGCTTTTCCGAAAGTCAGATGGTATGTCGCCAGACTTATATATTCTACACACCAACGTGAATAGTCGTTTTGTTGCCACTTCCCCCAATGATTTTAGAAATTCTGATGGAATGTTATCTATCCCTTCTGCCTTATTTGACCGTAAATTCTCCAAAGCTCTTTTAAATTCCGATTCTAATACGGGATCCCCTATCTCTTATAAATCGACTCCTGTTTCTTCTTCTATCACATCAGACAAATCTTCACCCTCATAGAGGCTTTCAATGTATTCTTTCCACCTATCTGCTCTCTCCTCTGCATTTAACAGTGGAATTCCCGTTGCACTCTTAATGTTACCACTGTTGCTTTTAATGTCACCAAAGGTTATTTTGACTTTCCTGTATGCTGAGTCTGTCCTTCCGACAATCGTATCTTTTTCGATGTCTTCACATTTTTCCCGCAGCCATTTCGTCTTAGCTTCCCTGCACTTCCTATTTATTTCATTCCTCAGCGACTTGTATTTCTGTATTCCTGATTTTCCCGGAACATGTTTGTACTTCCTCCTTTCATCAATCAACTGAAGTATGTCTTCTGTTACCCATGGTTTCTTCGCAGCTACCTTCTTTGTACCTATGTTTTCCTTCCCAACTTCTGTGATGGCTCTTTTTAGAGATGTCCATTCCTCTTCAACTGTTCTGCCTACTGCACTATTGTACATACTGGGAGTTATCCAACTTTTTCCTTAGTTTCTACCTAGTTCCCTCAGTACTGCGAACATCTGACGCTATCTTACATTGTAGAATGCTTTTTGTAGATCTACAAGTCCTGTGAATGTGTCTTGGTTTTTCTTCTGTCTTGATTCATGATCGGATGCAAAATGGAAACCACAGTGAAAATCAGAAATGTTTTATTTGCAACAATTAGCTACATTTTCCAGCTGCTTTTCTACATAGTCGCCGCTCCAATTTAGACGTCTGTTGTAGCGTTGTACCTCGTTGTATCCTCGTCGTAGAAGGCAACCACATGTGCTATCCGCCAATTCCTTTCGCTGGTCTGCAGCTCGTTACCTGTGCCAAAACGTTGTCTTCACAGTCAGCAGTTCATATGAGCGGAGATGAAATTCAGAGGTCGCCACGTCCGAGCTGTGTGGTGGGTGATAAAACACTGAAAGGTGGCTACACTGAGTCACTTGGGGCTTAATTAAATATAATGCAAATATTTTTAATTTTAGTAGCTGTCTGTCCGGTTACGCAGTCTCGTAACCGGTTGGCCCTGACTAGTATTAGCACGCAATCTGACTCCATAGAATAACAACAAGGAATGAAAGGAAATTTTCGTTAACACAATTAATTAATTAATTAAGTCCCCAGCAACTATAAAAGCTACGAAACAACAAAGCACAAGTGTAACTGTTCTGTGTGTGGAAGTGTGATTCAACGTACACATCTGGCACGGTTCTTCCTCAATACGACAAGATGCTTTAAACGCCATTTACAATGAAGTAATTTTAAAAAACCAGAAATACTATGATTGCACATAGAAACCAGAATTACACTCTAATACATGAGCACAAGCCAGATGCTTTGTTGACTGAACCTGTGACCAAGAGACATTGTTAGTTAAGAAATTAAAAAAAAAATTAA